>NW_026525380.1:0-228816 GCF_943734705.1 Anopheles coustani
TCGGATGTTGTTGGAATTACGTAAATATTGCTTCGAAGCACCTTTAAAGGTGTTTTGATGTTGTTGGAATTACGTAAAATATTGCTTCGAAGCACCTTTGAAGGTGTTTGGAAGTTGTTGGAATTACGTAAATATTGCTTCGAAGCACCTTTGAAGGTGTTTGGATGTTGTTGGAATTACGTAAATATTGCTTCGAAGCACCTTTAAAGGTGTTTTGATGTTGTTGGAATTACGTAAATATTGCTTCGAAGCACCTTTGAAGGTGTTCGGATGTTGTTGGAATTACGTAAATATTGCTTCGAAGCACCTTTAAAGGTGTTTTGATGTTGTTGGAATTACGTAAATATTGCTTCGAAGCACCTTTGAAGGTGTATGGATGTTGTTGGAATTACGTAAATATTGCTTCGAAGCACCTTTAAAGGTGTTTGGATGTTGTTGGAATTACGTAAATATTGCTTCGAAGCACCTTTAAAGGTGTTTGGATGTTGTTGGAATTACGTTATTATTGCTTCGAAGCACCTTTGAAGGTGTTTGGATGTTGTTGGAATTACGTAAATATTGCTTCGAAGCACTTTTAAAGGTGTTTGGATGTTGTTGGAATTACGTTATTATTGCTTCGAAGCACCTTTGAAGGTGTTTGGATGTTGTTGGAATTTCGTAAATATTGCTTCGAAGCACCTTTGAAGGTGTTTGGATGTTGTTGGAATTACGTAAATATTGCTTCGAAGCACCTTTAAAGGTGTTTGGATGTTGTTGGAATTACGTAAATATTGCTTCGAAGCACCTTTGAAGGTGTTCGGATGTTGTTGGAATTACGTAAATATTGCTTCGAAGCACTTTTAAAGGTGTTTGGATGTTGTTGGAATTACGTTATTATTGCTTCGAAGCACCTTTGAAGGTGTTTGGATGTTGTTGGAATTTCGTAAATATTGCTTCGAAGCACCTTTGAAGGTGTTTGGATGTTGTTGGAATTACGTAAATATTGCTTCGAAGCACCTTTAAAGGTGTTTTGATGTTGTTGGAATTACGTAAATATTGCTTCGAAGCACCTTTGAAGGTGTTCGGATGTTGTTGGAATTACGTAAATATTGCTTCGAAGCACCTTTAAAGGTGTTTTGATGTTGTTGGAATTACGTAAATATTGCTTCGAAGCACCTTTGAAGGTGTTTGGAAGTTGTTGGAATTACGTAAATATTGCTTCGAAGCACCTTTGAAGGTGTTTGGATGTTGTTGGAATTACGTAAATATTGCTTCGAAGCACCTTTAAAGGTGTTTTGATGTTGTTGGAATTACGTAAATATTGCTTCGAAGCACCTTTAAAGGTGTTTTGATGTTGTTGGAATTACGTAAATATTGCTTCGAAGCACTTTTAAAGGTGTTTTGATGTTGTTGGAATTACGTTAATATTGCTTCGAAGCACTTTTAAAGGTGTTTTAATGTTGTTGGAATTACGTAAATATTGCTTCGAAGCACCTTTAAAGGTGTTTTGATGTTGTTGGAATTACGTAAATATTGCTTCGAAGCACCTTTAAAGGTGTTTTGATGTTGTTGGAATTACGTAAATATTGCTTCGAAGCACCTTTAAAGGTGTTTTGATGTTGTTGGAATTACGTAAATATTGCTTCGAAGCACCTTTAAAGGTGTTTGGATGTTGTTGGAATTACGTAAATATTGCTTCGAAGCACCTTTAAAGGTGTTTGCATGTTGTTGGAATTACGTAAATATTGCTTCGAAGCACCTTTGAAGGTGTTTGGATGTTGTTGGAATTACGTAAATATTGCTTCGAAGCACCTTTAAAGGTGTTTTGATGTTGTTGGAATTACGTAAATATTGCTTCGAAGCACTTTTAAAGGTGTTTTGATGTTGTTGGAATTACGTTAATATTGCTTCGAAGCACCTTTAAAGGTGTTTTGATGTTGTTGGAATTACGTAAATATTGCTTCGAAGCACTTTTAAAGGTGTTTGGATGTTGTTGGAATTACGTAAATATTGCTTCGAAGCACCTTTAAAGGTGTTTTGATGTTGTTGGAATTACGTAAATATTGCTTCGAAGCACCTTTAAAGGTGTTTGGATGTTGTTGGAATTACGTAAATATTGCTTCGAAGCACCTTTAAAGGTGTTTTAATGTTGTTGGAATTACGTAAATATTGCTTCGAAGCACCTTTAAAGGTGTTTGGATGTTGTTGGAATTACGTAATTATTGCTTCGAAGCACCTTTGAAGGTGTTTGGATGTTGTTGGAATTACGTAAATATTGCTTCGAAGCACCTTTAAAGGTGTTTTGATGTTGTTGGAATTACGTAAATATTGCTTCGAAGCACCTTTAAAGGTGTTTTGATGTTGTTGGAATTACGTAAATATTGCTTCGAAGCACCTTTGAAGGTGTTTGGAAGTTGTTGGAATTACGTAAATATTGCTTCGAAGCACCTTTGAAGGTGTTTGGATGTTGTTGGAATTACGTAAATATTGCTTCGAAGCACCTTTAAAGGTGTTTGCATGTTGTTGGAATTACGTAAATATTGCTTCGAAGCACCTTTGAAGGTGTTTGGATGTTGTTGGAATTACGTAAATATTGCTTCGAAGCACCTTTAAAGGTGTTTTGATGTTGTTGGAATTACGTAAATATTGCTTCGAAGCACTTTTAAAGGTGTTTTGATGTTGTTGGAATTACGTTAATATTGCTTCGAAGCACTTTTAAAGGTGTTTGCATGTTGTTGGAATTACGTAAATATTGCTTCGAAGCACCTTTAAAGGTGTTTTGATGTTGTTGGAATTACGTAAATATTGCTTCGAAGCACCTTTAAAGGTGTTTTGATGTTGTTGGAATTACGTAAATATTGCTTCGAAGCACCTTTAAAGGTGTTTTGATGTTGTTGGAATTACGTAAATATTGCTTCGAAGCACCTTTAAAGGTGTTTGGATGTTGTTGGAATTACGTAAATATTGCTTCGAAGCACCTTTAAAGGTGTTTGCATGTTGTTGGAATTACGTAAATATTGCTTCGAAGCACCTTTGAAGGTGTTTGGATGTTGTTGGAATTACGTAAATATTGCTTCGAAGCACCTTTAAAGGTGTTTTGATGTTGTTGGAATTACGTAAATATTGCTTCGAAGCACCTTTAAAGGTGTTTGGATGTTGTTGGAATTACGTAAATATTGCTTCGAAGCACCTTTAAAGGTGTTTAAATGTTGTTGGAATTACGTAAATATTGCTTCGAAGCACCTTTGAAGGTGTTTGGATGTTGTTGGAATTACGTAAATATTGCTTCGAAGCACCTTTAAAGGTGTTTGGATGTTGTTGGAATTACGTAATTATTGCTTCGAAGCACCTTTGAAGGTGTTTGGATGTTGTTGGAATTACGTAAATATTGCTTCGAAGCACCTTTAAAGGTGTTTTGATGTTGTTGGAATTACGTAAATATTGCTTCGAAGCACCTTTGAAGGTGTTTGGATGTTGTTGGAATTACGTAAATATTGCTTCGAAGCACCTTTAAAGGTGTTTGGATATTGTTGGAATTTCGTAAATATTGCTTCGAAGCACCTTTGAAGGTGTATGGATGTTGTTGGAATTACGTAAATATTGCTTCGAAGCACCTTTGAAGGTGTTCGGATGTTGTTGGAATTACGTAAATATTGCTTCGAAGCACCTTTAAAGGTGTTTTGATGTTGTTGGAATTACGTAAATATTGCTTCGAAGCACCTTTAAAGGTGTTTGGATGTTGTTGGAATTACGTAAATATTGCTTCGAAGCACCTTTAAAGGTGTTTTGATGTTGTTGGAATTACGTAAATATTGCTTCGAAGCACCTTTGAAGGTGTTTGGATGTTGTTGGAATTACGTAAATATTGCTTCGAAGCACCTTTGAAGGTGTTTGGATGTTGTTGGAATTTCGTAAATATTGCTTCGAAGCACCTTTGAAGGTGTTTGGATGTTGTTGGAATTACGTAAATATTGCTTCGAAGCACCTTTAAAGGTGTTTTGATGTTGTTGGAATTACGTAAATATTGCTTCGAAGCACCTTTGAAGGTGTTTGGATGTTGTTGGAATTACGTAAATATTGCTTCGAAGCACCTTTAAAGGTGTTTGGATGTTGTTGGAATTACGTAAATATTGCTTCGAAGCACCTTTAAAGGTGTTTGGATGTTGTTGGAATTACGTAAATATTGCTTCGAAGCACCTTTAAAGGTGTTTTGATGTTGTTGGAATTACGTAAATATTGCTTCGAAGCACCTTTAAAGGTGTTTTGATGTTGTTGGAATTACGTAAATATTGCTTCGAAGCACCTTTAAAGGTGTTTGGATGTTGTTGGAATTACGTAAATATTGCTTCGAAGCACCTTTAAAGGTGTTTGCATGTTGTTGGAATTACGTAAATATTGCTTCGAAGCACCTTTGAAGGTGTTTGGATGTTGTTGGAATTACGTAAATATTGCTTCGAAGCACCTTTAAAGGTGTTTTGATGTTGTTGGAATTACGTAAATATTGCTTCGAAGCACCTTTAAAGGTGTTTGGATGTTGTTGGAATTACGTAAATATTGCTTCGAAGCACCTTTAAAGGTGTTTTGATGTTGTTGGAATTACGTAAATATTGCTTCGAAGCACCTTTAAAGGTGTTTTGATGTTGTTGGAATTACGTAAATATTGCTTCGAAGCACCTTTAAAGGTGTTTGGATGTTGTTGGAATTACGTAAATATTGCTTCGAAGCACCTTTAAAGGTGTTTGCATGTTGTTGGAATTACGTAAATATTGCTTCGAAGCACCTTTGAAGGTGTTTTGATGTTGTTGGAATTACGTTAATATTGCTTCGAAGCACCTTTAAAGGTGTTTTGATGTTGTTGGAATTACGTAAATATTGCTTCGAAGCACTTTTAAAGGTGTTTGGATGTTGTTGGAATTACGTAAATATTGCTTCGAAGCACCTTTAAAGGTGTTTTGATGTTGTTGGAATTACGTAAATATTGCTTCGAAGCACCTTTAAAGGTGTTTGGATGTTGTTGGAATTACGTAAATATTGCTTCGAAGCACCTTTAAAGGTGTTTAAATGTTGTTGGAATTACGTAAATATTGCTTCGAAGCACCTTTGAAGGTGTTTGGATGTTGTTGGAATTACGTAAATATTGCTTCGAAGCACCTTTAAAGGTGTTTGGATGTTGTTGGAATTACGTAATTATTGCTTCGAAGCACCTTTGAAGGTGTTTGGATGTTGTTGGAATTACGTAAATATTGCTTCGAAGCACCTTTAAAGGTGTTTTGATGTTGTTGGAATTACGTAAATATTGCTTCGAAGCACCTTTGAAGGTGTTTGGATGTTGTTGGAATTACGTAAATATTGCTTCGAAGCACCTTTAAAGGTGTTTGGATATTGTTGGAATTACGTAAATATTGCTTCGAAGCACCTTTGAAGGTGTCTGGATGTTGTTGGAATTACGTAAATATTGCTTCGAAGCACCTTTAAAGGTGTTTGGATGTTGTTGGAATTACGTAAATATTGCTTCGAAGCACCTTTGAAGGTGTTTGGATGTTGTTGGAATTACGTAAATATTGCTTCGAAGCACCTTTAAAGGTGTTTGGATGTTGTTGGAATTACGTTATTATTGCTTCGAAGCACCTTTGAAGGTGTTTTGATGTTGTTGGAATTACGTAAATATTGCTTCGAAGCACCTTTAAAGGTGTTTGGATGTTGTTGGAATTACGTTATTATTGCTTCGAAGCACCTTTGAAGGTGTTTGGATGTTGTTGGAATTACGTAAATATTGCTTCGAAGCACCTTTGAAGGTGTTTGGATGTTGTTGGAATTACGTAAATATTGCTTCGAAGCACTTTTAAAGGTGTTTGGATATTGTTGAAATTACGTAAATATTGCTTCGAAGCACCTTTAAAGGTGTTTGGATGTTGTTGGAATTACGTTATTATTGCTTCGAAGCACCTTTGAAGGTGTTTGGATGTTGTTGGAATTACGTAAATATTGCTTCGAAGCACCTTTAAAGGTGTTTGGATGTTGTTGGAATTACGTAAATATTGCTTCGAAGCACCTTTAAAGGTGTTTGGATGTTGTTGGAATTACGTAAATATTGCTTCGAAGCACTTTTAAAGGTGTTTGGATGTTGTTGGAATTACGTTATTATTGCTTCGAAGCACCTTTGAAGGTGTTTGGATGTTGTTGGAATTACGTAAATATTGCTTCGAAGCACCTTTAAAGGTGTTTTGATGTTGTTGGAATTACGTAAATATTGCTTCGAAGCACTTTTAAAGGTGTTTGGATATTGTTGAAATTACGTAAATATTGCTTCGAAGCACCTTTAAAGGTGTTTGGATGTTGTTGGAATTACGTAAATATTGCTTCGAAGCACCTTTAAAGGTGTTTTGATGTTGTTGGAATTACGTAAATATTGCTTCGAAGCACTTTTAAAGGTGTTTGGATATTGTTGAAATTACGTAAATATTGCTTCGAAGCACCTTTAAAGGTGTTTGGATGTTGTTGGAATTACGTTATTATTGCTTCGAAGCACCTTTGAAGGTGTTTGGATGTTGTTGGAATTACGTAAATATTGCTTCGAAGCACCTTTAAAGGTGTTTTGATGTTGTTGGAATTACGTAAATATTGCTTCGAAGCACCTTTAAAGGTGTTTGGATGTTGTTGGAATTACGTAAATATTGCTTCGAAGCACTTTTAAAGGTGTTTGGATGTTGTTGGAATTACGTTATTATTGCTTCGAAGCACCTTTGAAGGTGTTTGGATGTTGTTGGAATTACGTAAATATTGCTTCGAAGCACCTTTAAAGGTGTTTTGATGTTGTTGGAATTACGTAAATATTGCTTCGAAGCACTTTTAAAGGTGTTTGGATATTGTTGAAATTACGTAAATATTGCTTCGAAGCACCTTTGAAGGTGTTTGGATGTTGTTGGAATTACGTTATTATTGCTTCGAAGCACCTTTGAAGGTGTTTGGATGTTGTTGGAATTACGTAAATATTGCTTCGAAGCACCTTTAAAGGTGTTTTGATGTTGTTGGAATTACGTAAATATTGCTTCGAAGCACTTTTAAAGGTGTTTGGATATTGTTGAAATTACGTAAATATTGCTTCGAAGCACCTTTAAAGGTGTTTGGATGTTGTTGGAATTACGTTATTATTGCTTCGAAGCACCTTTGAAGGTGTTTGGATGTTGTTGGAATTACGTAAATATTGCTTCGAAGCACCTTTAAAGGTGTTTTGATGTTGTTGGAATTACGTAAATATTGCTTCGAAGCACCTTTGAAGGTGTTTTGATGTTGTTGGAATTACGTAAATATTGCTTCGAAGCACCTTTAAAGGTGTTTGGATGTTGTTGGAATTACGTTATTATTGCTTCGAAGCACCTTTGAAGGTGTTTGGATGTTGTTGGAATTACGTAAATATTGCTTCGAAGCACCTTTAAAGGTGTTTTGATGTTGTTGGAATTACGTAAATATTGCTTCGAAGCACTTTTAAAGGTGTTTGGATATTGTTGAAATTACGTAAATATTGCTTCGAAGCACCTTTAAAGGTGTTTGGATGTTGTTGGAATTACGTAAATATTGCTTCGAAGCACCTTTAAAGGTGTTTTGATGTTGTTGGAATTACGTAAATATTGCTTCGAAGCACCTTTGAAGGTGTTTGGATGTTGTTGGAATTACGTAAATATTGCTTCGAAGCACCTTTAAAGGTGTTTTGATGTTGTTGGAATTACGTAAATATTGCTTCGAAGCACCTTTAAAGGTGTTTGGATGTTGTTGGAATTACGTAAATATTGCTTCGAAGCACTTTTAAAGGTGTTTGGATGTTGTTGGAATTACGTAAATATTGCTTCGAAGCACCTTTAAAGGTGTTTGGATGTTGTTGGAATTACGTAAATATTGCTTCGAAGCACCTTTAAAGGTGTTTTGATGTTGTTGGAATTACGTAAATATTGCTTCGAAGCACCTTTGAAGGTGTTTGGATGTTGTTGGAATTACGTAAATAATGCTTCGAAGCACCTTTAAAGGTGTTTGGATATTGTTGGAATTACGTAAATATTGCTTCGAAGCACCTTTGAAGGTGTATGGATGTTGTTGGAATTACGTAAATATTGCTTCGAAGCACCTTTAAAGGTGTTTGGATGTTGTTGGAATTACGTAAATATTGCTTCGAAGCACCTTTGAAGGTGTTTGGATGTTGTTGGAATTACGTAAATATTGCTTCGAAGCACCTTTAAAGGTGTTTTGATGTTGTTGGAATTACGTTATTATTGCTTCGAAGCACCTTTGAAGGTGTTTTGATGTTGTTGGAATTACGTAAATATTGCTTCGAAGCACCTTTAAAGGTGTTTGGATGTTGTTGGAATTACGTTATTATTGCTTCGAAGCACCTTTGAAGGTGTTTGGATGTTGTTGGAATTACGTAAATATTGCTTCGAAGCACCTTTAAAGGTGTTTGGATGTTGTTGGAATTACGTAAATATTGCTTCGAAGCACCTTTAAAGGTGTTTGGATGTTGTTGGAATTACGTAAATATTGCTTCGAAGCACTTTTAAAGGTGTTTGGATATTGTTGAAATTACGTAAATATTGCTTCGAAGCACCTTTGAAGGTGTTTGGATATTGTTGAAATTACGTAAATATTGCTTCGAAGCACCTTTAAAGGTGTTTGGATGTTGTTGGAATTACGTAAATATTGCTTCGAAGCACCTTTAAAGGTGTTTTGATGTTGTTGGAATTACGTAAATATTGCTTCGAAGCACCTTTGAAGGTGTTTGGATGTTGTTGGAATTACGTAAATATTGCTTCGAAGCACCTTTGAAGGTGTTTGGATGTTGTTGGAATTACGTAAATATTGCTTCGAAGCACCTTTAAAGGTGTTTGGATGTTGTTGGAATTACGTAAATAATGCTTCGAAGCACCTTTAAAGGTGTTTGGATATTGTTGGAATTACGTAAATATTGCTTCGAAGCACCTTTGAAGGTGTATGGATGTTGTTGGAATTACGTAAATATTGCTTCGAAGCACCTTTAAAGGTGTTTGGATGTTGTTGGAATTACGTAAATATTGCTTCGAAGCACCTTTGAAGGTGTTTGGATGTTGTTGGAATTACGTAAATATTGCTTCGAAGCACCTTTAAAGGTGTTTTGATGTTGTTGGAATTACGTAAATATTGCTTCGAAGCACCTTTGAAGGTGTTTGGATGTTGTTGGAATTACGTAAATATTGCTTCGAAGCACCTTTAAAGGTGTTTTGATGTTGTTGGAATTACGTAAATATTGCTTCGAAGCACCTTTAAAGGTGTTTGGATGTTGTTGGAATTACGTAAATATTGCTTCGAAGCACTTTTAAAGGTGTTTGGATGTTGTTGGAATTACGTAAATATTGCTTCGAAGCACCTTTAAAGGTGTTTGGATGTTGTTGGAATTACGTAAATATTGCTTCGAAGCACCTTTAAAGGTGTTTTGATGTTGTTGGAATTACGTAAATATTGCTTCGAAGCACCTTTAAAGGTGTTTGGATGTTGTTGGAATTACGTAAATATTGCTTCGAAGCACCTTTAAAGGTGTTTTGATGTTGTTGGAATTACGTAAATATTGCTTCGAAGCACCTTTGAAGGTGTATGGATGTTGTTGGAATTACGTAAATATTGCTTCGAAGCACCTTTAAAGGTGTTTGGATGTTGTTGGAATTACGTAAATATTGCTTCGAAGCACCTTTAAAGGTGTTTGGATGTTGTTGGAATTACGTAAATATTGCTTCGAAGCACCTTTAAAGGTGTTTGGATATTGTTGGAATTACGTAAATATTGCTTCGAAGCACCTTTGAAGGTGTTTGGATGTTGTTGGAATTACGTTAATATTGCTTCGAAGCACCTTTAAAGGTGTTTTGATGTTGTTGGAATTACGTAAATATTGCTTCGAAGCACTTTTAAAGGTGTTTGGATGTTGTTGGAATTACGTAAATATTGCTTCGAAGCACCTTTAAAGGTGTTTTGATGTTGTTGGAATTACGTAAATATTGCTTCGAAGCACCTTTAAAGGTGTTTGGATGTTGTTGGAATTACGTAAATATTGCTTCGAAGCACCTTTAAAGGTGTTTGGATGTTGTTGGAATTACGTAAATATTGCTTCGAAGCACCTTTAAAGGTGTTTTGATGTTGTTGGAATTACGTAAATATTGCTTCGAAGCACCTTTAAAGGTGTTTGGATGTTGTTGGAATTACGTAAATATTGCTTCGAAGCACCTTTAAAGGTGTTTTGATGTTGTTGGAATTACGTAAATATTGCTTCGAAGCACCTTTGAAGGTGTATGGATGTTGTTGGAATTACGTAAATATTGCTTCGAAGCACCTTTAAAGGTGTTTGGATGTTGTTGGAATTACGTAAATATTGCTTCGAAGCACCTTTAAAGGTGTTTGGATGTTGTTGGAATTACGTAAATATTGCTTCGAAGCACCTTTAAAGGTGTTTGGATATTGTTGGAATTACGTAAATATTGCTTCGAAGCACCTTTGAAGGTGTTTGGATGTTGTTGGAATTACGTTAATATTGCTTCGAAGCACCTTTAAAGGTGTTTTGATGTTGTTGGAATTACGTAAATATTGCTTCGAAGCACCTTTAAAGGTGTTTTGATGTTGTTGGAATTACGTAAATATTGCTTCGAAGCACCTTTGAAGGTGTTTGGATGTTGTTGGAATTACGTAAATATTGCTTCGAAGCACCTTTAAAGGTGTTTGGATGTTGTTGGAATTACGTAAATATTGCTTCGAAGCACCTTTAAAGGTGTTTGGATGTTGTTGGAATTACGTAAATATTGCTTCGAAGCACCTTTGAAGGTGTTTGGATGTTGTTGGAATTACGTAAATATTGCTTCGAAGCACCTTTAAAGGTGTTTTGATGTTGTTGGAATTACGTAAATATTGCTTCGAAGCACCTTTAAAGGTGTTTGGATGTTGTTGGAATTACGTAAATATTGCTTCGAAGCACTTTTAAAGGTGTTTGGATGTTGTTGGAATTACGTAAATATTGCTTCGAAGCACCTTGAAAGGTGTTTTGATGTTGTTGGAATTACGTAAATATTGCTTCGAAGCACCTTTAAAGGTGTTTTGATGTTGTTGGAATTACGTAAATATTGCTTCGAAGCACCTTTGAAGGTGTTTGGATGTTGTTGGAATTACGTAAATATTGCTTCGAAGCACCTTTAAAGGTGTTTTGATGTTGTTGGAATTACGTAAATATTGCTTCGAAGCACCTTTAAAGGTGTTTGGATGTTGTTGGAATTACGTTATTATTGCTTCGAAGCACCTTTGAAGGTGTTTTGATGTTGTTGGAATTACGTAAATATTGCTTCGAAGCACCTTTAAAGGTGTTTTGATGTTGTTGGAATTACGTAAATATTGCTTGGAAGCACCTTTAAAGGTGTTTGGATGTTGTTGGAATTACGTTATTATTGCTTCGAAGCACCTTTGAAGGTGTATGGATGTTGTTGGAATTACGTAAATATTGCTTCGAAGCACCTTTAAAGGTGTTTTGATGTTGTTGGAATTACGTAAATATTGCTTCGAAGCACCTTTGAAGGTGTATGGATGTTGTTGGAATTACGTAAATATTGCTTCGAAGCACCTTTGAAGGTGTATGGATGTTGTTGGAATTACGTAAATATTGCTTCGAAGCACCTTTAAAGGTGTTTTGATGTTGTTGGAATTACGTAAATATTGCTTCGAAGCACCTTTAAAGGAGTTTGGATGTTGTTGGAATTACGTAAATATTGCTTCGAAGCACCTTTAAAGGTGTTTGGATGTTGTTGGAATTACGTAAATATTGCTTCGAAGCACCTTTAAAGGTGTTTGGATGTTGTTGGAATTACGTAAATATTGCTTCGAAGCACTTTTAAAGGTGTTTGGATGTTGTTGGAATTACGTAAATATTGCTTCGAAGCACCTTTAAAGGTGTTTTGATGTTGTTGGAATTACGTAAATATTGCTTCGAAGCACCTTTAAAGGTGTTTTGATGTTGTTGGAATTACGTAAATATTGCTTCGAAGCACCTTTGAAGGTGTTTGGATGTTGTTGGAATTACGTAAATATTGCTTCGAAGCACCTTTAAAGGTGCTTCGATGTTGTTGGAATTACGTAAATATTGCTTCGAAGCACCTTTTAAGGTGTTTGGATGTTGTTGGAATTACGTTATTATTGCTTCGAAGCACCTTTGAAGGTGTTTTGATGTTGTTGGAATTACGTAAATATTGCTTCGAAGCACCTTTAAAGGTGTTTTGATGTTGTTGGAATTACGTTATTATTGCTTCGAAGCACCTTTGAAGGTGTATGGATGTTGTTGGAATTACGTAAATATTGCTTCGAAGCACCTTTAAAGGTGTATGGATGTTGTTGGAATTACGTAAATATTGCTTCGAAGCACCTTTGAATGTGTATGGATGTTGTTGGAATTACGTAAATATTGCTTCGAAGCACCTTTAAAGGTGTTTTGATGTTGTTGGAATTACGTAAATATTGCTTCGAAGCACCTTTAAAGGTGTTTGGATGTTGTTGGAATTACGTAAATATTGCTTCGAAGCACTTTTAAAGGTGTTTGGATGTTGTTGGAATTACGTAAATATTGCTTCGAAGCACCTTTAAAGGTGTTTTGATGTTGTTGGAATTACGTAAATATTGCTTCGAAGCACCTTTAAAGGTGTTTTGATGTTGTTGGAATTACGTAAATATTGCATCGAAGCACCTTTGAAGGTGTTTGGATGTTGTTGGAATTACGTAAATATTGCTTCGAAGCACCTTTAAAGGTGTTTTGATGTTGTTGGAATTACGTAAATATTGCTTCGAAGCACCTTTAAAGGTGTTTGGATGTTGTTGGAATTACGTTATTATTGCTTCGAAGCACCTTTAAAGGTGTTTGGATGTTGTTGGAATTACGTAAATATTGCTTCGAAGCACCTTTAAAGGTGTTTTGATGTTGTTGGAATTACGTAAATATTGCTTCGAAGCACCTTTAAAGGTGTTTGGATGTTGTTGGAATTACGTTATTATTGCTTCGAAGCACCTTTGAAGGTGTATGGATGTTGTTGGAATTACGTAAATATTGCTTCGAAGCACCTTTAAAGGTGTTTGGATGTTGTTGGAATTACGTTATTATTGCTTCGAAGCACCTTTGAAGGTGTTTGGATGTTGTTGGAATTACGTAAATATTGCTTCGAAGCACCTTTGAAGGTGTTTGGATGTTGTTGGAATTACGTAAATATTGCTTCGAAGCACCTTTAAAGGTGTTTGGATGTTGTTGGAATTACGTAAATATTGCTTCGAAGCACCTTTAAAGGTGTTTTGATGTTGTTGGAATTACGTAAATATTGCTTCGAAGCACCTTTAAAGGTGTTTTGATGTTGTTGGAATTACGTAAATATTGCTTCGAAGCACCTTTAAAGGTGTTTGGATGTTGTTGGAATTTCGTAAATATTGCTTCGAAGCACCTTTGAAGGTGTTTGGATGTTGTTGGAATTACGTAAATATTGCTTCGAAGCACCTTTAAAGGTGTCTGGATGTTGTTGGAATTACGTAAATATTGCTTCGAAGCACCTTTAAAGGTGTCTGGATGTTGTTGGAATTACGTAAATATTGCTTCGAAGCACCTTTAAAGGTGTCTGGATGTTGTTGGAATTACGTAAATATTGCTTCGAAGCACCTTTAAAGGTGTCTGGATGTTGTTGGAATTACGTAAATATTGCTTCGAAGCACCTTTAAAGGTGTTTGGATGTTGTTGGAATTACGTAAATATTGCTTCGAAGCACTTTTAAAGGTGTTTGGATGTTGTTGGAATTACGTGAATATTGCTTCGAAGCACTTTTAAAGGTGTTTGGATGTTGTTGGAATTACGTAAATATTGCTTCGAAGCACCTTTAAAGGTGTTTGGATGTTGTTGGAATTACGTAAATATTGCTTCGAAGCACCTTTGAAGGTGTTTGAATGTTGTTGGAATTACGTAAATATTGTTTCGAAGCTCCTTTGAAGGTGTTTGGATGTTGTTGGAATTTCGTAAATATTGCTTCGAAGCACCTGTGAAGGTGTTTGGATGTTGTTGGAATTACGTAAATATTGCTTCGAAGCACCTTTGAAGGTGTTTTGATGTTGTTGGAATTACGTAAATATTGCTTCGAAGCACCTTTGAAGGTGTTTGGATGTTGTTGGAATTACGTAAATATTGCTTCGAAGCACCTTTGAAGGTGTTTGGATGTTGTTGGAATTACGTAAATATTGCTTCGAAGCACCTTTGAAGGTGTTTGGATGTTGTTGGAATTACGTAAATATTGCTTCGAAGCACCTTTAAAGGTGTTTGGATGTTGTTGGAATTACGTAAATATTGCTTCGAAGCACCTTTGAAGGTGATTGGATGTTGTTGGAATTACGTAAATATTGCTTCGAAGCACCTTTGAAGGTGTTTGGATGTTGTTGTAATTACGTAAATATTGCTTCGAAGCACCTTTGAAGGTGTTTGGATGTTGTTGGAATTACGTAAATATTGCTTCGAAGCACCTTTGAAGGTGTTTGGATGTTGTTGTAATTACGTAAATATTGCTTCGAAGCACCTTTGAAGGTGTTTGGATGTTGTTGGAATTACGTAAATATTGCTTCGAAGCACCTTTGAAGGTGTTTGGATGTTGTTGTAATTACGTAAATATTGCTTCGAAGCACCTTTGAAGGTGTTTGGATGTTGTTGTAATTACGTAAATATTGCTTCGAAGCACCTTTGAAGGTGTTCGGATGTTGTTGGAATCACGTAAATATTGCTTCGAAGCACCTTTGAAGGTGTTTGGATGTTGTTGGAATTACGTAAATATTGCTAAGAAGCACCTTTGAAGGTGATTGGATGATGTTGTAATTACGTAAATATTGCTTCGAAGCACCTTTGAAGGTGATTGGATGTTGTTGGAATTACGTAAATATTGCTTCGAAGCACCTTTGAAGGTGATTGGATGTTGTTGGAATTACGTAAATATTGCTTCGAAGCACCTTTGAAGGTGTTTGGATGTTGTTGGAATTACGTAAATATTGCTTCGAAGCACCTTTAAAGGTGTTTGGATGTTGTTGGAATTTCGTAAATATTGCTTCGAAGCACCTGTGAAGGTGTTTGGATGTTGTTGGAATTACGTAAATATTGCTTCGAAGCACCTTTGAAGGTGTTTTGATGTTGTTGGAATTACGTAAATATTGCTTCGAAGCACCTTTGAAGGTGTTTGGATGTTGTTGGAATTACGTAAATATTGCTTCGAAGCACCTTTGAAGGTGATTGGATGTTGTTGGAATTACGTAAATATTGCTTCGAAGCACCTTTGAAGGTGTTTGGATGTTGTTGGAATTACGTAAATATTGCTTCGAAGCACCTTTAAAGGTGTTTGGATGTTGTTGGAATTACGTAAATATTGCTTCGAAGCACCTTTGAAGGTGATTGGATGTTGTTGGAATTACGTAAATATTGCTTCGAAGCACCTTTAAAGGTGTTTGGATGTTGTTGGAATTACGTAAATATTGCTTCGAAGCACCTTTGAAGGTGATTGGATGTTGTTGGAATTACGTAAATATTGCTTCGAAGCACCTTTGAAGGTGTTTGGATGTTGTTGTAATTACGTAAATATTGCTTCGAAGCACCTTTGAAGGTGTTTGGATGTTGTTGGAATTACGTAAATATTGCTTCGAAGCACCTTTGAAGGTGTTTGGATGTTGTTGTAATTACGTAAATATTGCTTCGAAGCACCTTTGAAGGTGTTTGGATGTTGTTGTAATTACGTAAATATTGCTTCGAAGCACCTTTGAAGGTGTTCGGATGTTGTTGGAATTACGTAAATATTGCTTCGAAGCACCTTTGAAGGTGTTTGGATGTTGTTGGAATTACGTAAATATTGCTAAGAAGCACCTTTGAAGGTGATTGGATGATGTTGTAATTACGTAAATATTGCTTCGAAGCACCTTTGAAGGTGATTGGATGTTGTTGGAATTACGTAAATATTGCTTCGAAGCACCTTTGAAGGTGATTGGATGTTGTTGGAATTACGTAAATATTGCTTCGAAGCACCTTTGAAGGTGATTGGATGTTGTTGGAATTACGTAAATATTGCTTCGAAGCACCTTTGAAGGTGTTTGGATGTTGTTGGAATTACGTAAATATTGCTAAGAAGCACCTTTGAATGTGTTTGAATGTTGTTGGAATTACGTAAATATTGCTTCGAAGCACCTTTGAAGGTGATCGGATGTTGTTGGAATCACGTAAATATTGCTTCGAAGCACCTTCGGAGGTGTTTGAATGTTGTTGGAATTACGTAAATATTGCTTAGAAGCACCTTCGGAGGTGTTTGAATGTTGTTGGAATTACGTAAATATTGCTTAGAAGCACCTTCGGAGGTGTTTGAATGTTGTTGAAATTACGTAAATATTGCTAAGAAGCACCTTCGGAGGTGTTTGAATGTTGTTGGAATTACGTAAATATTGCTTAGTAGCACCTTTGAAGGTGTTTGAATGTTGTTGGAATTACGTAAATATTGCTTATTAGCACCTTCGGAGGTGTTTGCATGTTGTTGGAATTACGTAAATATTGCTTAGAAGCACCTTCGGAGGTGTTTGAATGTTGTTGAAATTACGTAAATATTGCTTAGAAGCACCTTTGAAGGTGTTTGAATGTTGTTGGAATTACGTAAATATTGCTTAGTAGCACCTTCGGAGGTGTTTGAATGTTGTTGGAATTACGTAAATATTGCTTAGAAGCACCTTTGAAGGTGTTTGAATGTTGTTGGAATTACGTAAATATTGCTTAGAAGCACCTTCGGAGGTGTTTGAATGTTGTTGGAATTACGTAAATATTGCTAAGAAGCACCTTCGGAGGTGTTTGAATGTTGTTGGAATTACGTAAATATTGCTTAGTAGCACCTTCGGAGGTGTTTGAATGTTGTTGGAATTACGTAAATATTGCTTACTAGCACCTTCGGAGGTGTTTGAATGTTGTTGGAATTACGTAAATATTGCTTAGAAGAACCTTCGGAGGTGTTTGAATGTTGTTGGAATTACTTAAATATTGCTTAGTAGCACCTTTGAAGGTGTTTGAATGTTGTTGGAATTACGTAAATATTGCTTACTAGCACCTTCGGAGGTGTTTGAATGTTGTTGGAATTACGTAAATATTGCTTAGAAGCACCTTCGGAGGTGTTTGAATGTTGTTGGAATTACGTAAATATTGCTTAGAAGCACCTTCGGAGGTGTTTGAATGTTGTTGGAATTACGTAAATATTGCTTAGAAGCACCTTCGGAGGTGTTTGAATGTTGTTGGAATTACGTAAATATTGCTTAGTAGCACCTTTGAAGGTGTTTGAATGTTGTTGGAATTACGTAAATATTGCTTAGTAGCACCTTCGGAGGTGTTTGAATGTTGTTGGAATTACGTAAATAATGCTTAGAAGAACCTTCGGAGGTGTTTGAATGTTGTTGGAATTACGTAAATATTGCCTAGTAGCACCTTTGAAGGTGTTTGAATGTTGTTGGAATTACGTAAATATTGCTTACTAGCACCTTCGGAGGTGTTTGAATGTTGTTGGAATTACGTAAATATTGCTTAGAAGCACCTTCGGAGGTGTTTGAATGTTGTTGGAATTACGTAAATATTGCTTAGAAGCACCTTCGGAGGTGTTTGAATGTTGTTGAAATTACGTAAATATTGCTAAGAAGCACCTTCGGAGGTGTTTGAATGTTGTTGGAATTACGTAAATATTGCTTAGTAGCACCTTTGAAGGTGTTTGAATGTTGTTGGAATTACGTAAATATTGCTTAGAAGCACCTTCGGAGGTGTTTGAATGTTGTTGAAATTACGTAAATATTGCTAAGAAGCACCTTCGGAGGTGTTTGAATGTTGTTGGAATTACGTAAATATTGCTTAGAAGCACCTTCGGAGGTGTTTGAATGTTGTTGAAATTACGTAAATATTGCTAAGAAGCACCTTCGGAGGTGTTTGAATGTTGTTGGAATTACGTAAATATTGCTTAGAAGCACCTTTGAAGGTGTTTGAATGTTGTTGGAATTACGTAAATATTGCTTAGTAGCACCTTCGGAGGTGTTTGAATGTTGTTGGAATTACGTAAATATTGCTTACTAGCACCTTCGGAGGTGTTTGAATGTTGTTGAAATTACGTAAATATTGCTTCGAAGCACCTTTGAAGGTGATCGGATGTTGTTGGAATTACGTAAATATTGCTTCGAAGCACCTTTGAAGGTGATCGGATGTTGTTGGAATTACGTAAATATTGCTTCGAAGCACCTTTAAAGGTGTTTTGATGTTGTTGGAATTACGTAAATATTGCTTCGAAGCACCTTTAAAGGTGTTTTGATGTTGTTGGAATTACGTAAATATTGCTTCGAAGCACCTTTAAAGGTGTTTTGATGTTGTTGGAATTACGTAAATATTGCTTCGAAGCACCTTTAAAGGTGTTTGGATGTTGTTGGAATTACGTAAATATTGCTTCGAAGCACCTTTAAAGGTGTTTGCATGTTGTTGGAATTACGTAAATATTGCTTCGAAGCACCTTTGAAGGTGTTTGGATGTTGTTGGAATTACGTAAATATTGCTTCGAAGCACCTTTAAAGGTGTTTTGATGTTGTTGGAATTACGTAAATATTGCTTCGAAGCACCTTTAAAGGTGTTTGGATGTTGTTGGAATTACGTAAATATTGCTTCGAAGCACCTTTAAAGGTGTTTTAATGTTGTTGGAATTACGTAAATATTGCTTCGAAGCACCTTTGAAGGTGTTTGGATGTTGTTGGAATTACGTAAATATTGCTTCGAAGCACCTTTAAAGGTGTTTGGATGTTGTTGGAATTACGTAATTATTGCTTCGAAGCACCTTTGAAGGTGTTTGGATGTTGTTGGAATTACGTAAATATTGCTTCGAAGCACCTTTAAAGGTGTTTGGATGTTGTTGGAATTACGTAAATATTGCTTCGAAGCACCTTTGAAGGTGTTTGGATGTTGTTGGAATTACGTAAATATTGCTTCGAAGCACCTTTAAAGGTGTTTGGATATTGTTGGAATTTCGTAAATATTGCTTCGAAGCACCTTTGAAGGTGTATGGATGTTGTTGGAATTACGTAAATATTGCTTCGAAGCACCTTTAAAGGTGTTTTGATGTTGTTGGAATTACGTAAATATTGCTTCGAAGCACCTTTGAAGGTGTTCGGATGTTGTTGGAATTACGTAAATATTGCTTCGAAGCACCTTTAAAGGTGTTTTGATGTTGTTGGAATTACGTAAATATTGCTTCGAAGCACCTTTAAAGGTGTTTGGATGTTGTTGGAATTACGTAAATATTGCTTCGAAGCACCTTTAAAGGTGTTTTGATGTTGTTGGAATTACGTAAATATTGCTTCGAAGCACCTTTGAAGGTGTTTGGAAGTTGTTGGAATTACGTAAATATTGCTTCGAAGCACCTTTGAAGGTGTTTGGATGTTGTTGGAATTTCGTAAATATTGCTTCGAAGCACCTTTGAAGGTGTTTGGATGTTGTTGGAATTACGTAAATATTGCTTCGAAGCACCTTTAAAGGTGTTTTGATGTTGTTGGAATTACGTAAATATTGCTTCGAAGCACCTTTGAAGGTGTTTGGATGTTGTTGGAATTACGTAAATATTGCTTCGAAGCACCTTTAAAGGTGTTTTGATGTTGTTGGAATTACGTAAATATTGCTTCGAAGCACCTTTAAAGGTGTTTGGATGTTGTTGGAATTACGTAAATATTGCTTCGAAGCACCTTTAAAGGTGTTTTGATGTTGTTGGAATTACGTAAATATTGCTTCGAAGCACCTTTAAAGGTGTTTTGATGTTGTTGGAATTACGTAAATATTGCTTCGAAGCACCTTTAAAGGTGTTTGGATGTTGTTGGAATTACGTAAATATTGCTTCGAAGCACCTTTAAAGGTGTTTGCATGTTGTTGGAATTACGTAAATATTGCTTCGAAGCACCTTTGAAGGTGTTTGGATGTTGTTGGAATTACGTAAATATTGCTTCGAAGCACCTTTAAAGGTGTTTTGATGTTGTTGGAATTACGTAAATATTGCTTCGAAGCACTTTTAAAGGTGTTTGGATGTTGTTGGAATTACGTAAATATTGCTTCGAAGCACCTTTAAAGGTGTTTTGATGTTGTTGGAATTACGTAAATATTGCTTCGAAGCACCTTTAAAGGTGTTTGGATGTTGTTGGAATTACGTAAATATTGCTTCGAAGCACCTTTAAAGGTGTTTTGATGTTGTTGGAATTACGTAAATATTGCTTCGAAGCACCTTTAAAGGTGTTTGGATGTTGTTGGAATTACGTAAATATTGCTTCGAAGCACCTTTAAAGGTGTTTAAATGTTGTTGGAATTACGTAAATATTGCTTCGAAGCACCTTTGAAGGTGTTTGGATGTTGTTGGAATTACGTAAATATTGCTTCGAAGCACCTTTAAAGGTGTTTGGATGTTGTTGGAATTACGTAATTATTGCTTCGAAGCACCTTTGAAGGTGTTTGGATGTTGTTGGAATTACGTAAATATTGCTTCGAAGCACCTTTAAAGGTGTTTTGATGTTGTTGGAATTACGTAAATATTGCTTCGAAGCACCTTTGAAGGTGTTTGGATGTTGTTGGAATTACGTAAATATTGCTTCGAAGCACCTTTAAAGGTGTTTGGATATTGTTGGAATTACGTAAATATTGCTTCGAAGCACCTTTGAAGGTGTATGGATGTTGTTGGAATTACGTAAATATTGCTTCGAAGCACCTTTAAAGGTGTTTGGATGTTGTTGGAATTACGTAAATATTGCTTCGAAGCACCTTTGAAGGTGTTTGGATGTTGTTGGAATTACGTAAATATTGCTTCGAAGCACCTTTAAAGGTGTTTTGATGTTGTTGGAATTACGTTATTATTGCTTCGAAGCACCTTTGAAGGTGTTTTGATGTTGTTGGAATTACGTAATTATTGCTTCGAAGCACCTTTGAAGGTGTTTGGATGTTGTTGGAATTACGTTATTATTGCTTCGAAGCACCTTTGAAGGTGTTTGGATGTTGTTGGAATTACGTAAATATTGCTTCGAAGCACCTTTAAAGGTGTTTTGATGTTGTTGGAATTACGTAAATATTGCTTCGAAGCACTTTTAAAGGTGTTTGGATATTGTTGAAATTACGTAAATATTGCTTCGAAGCACCTTTAAAGGTGTTTGGATGTTGTTGGAATTACGTTATTATTGCTTCGAAGCACCTTTGAAGGTGTTTGGATGTTGTTGGAATTACGTAAATATTGCTTCGAAGCACCTTTAAAGGTGTTTTGATGTTGTTGGAATTACGTAAATATTGCTTCGAAGCACCTTTGAAGGTGTTTGGATGTTGTTGGAATTACGTAAATATTGCTTCGAAGCACCTTTAAAGGTGTTTTGATGTTGTTGGAATTACGTAAATATTGCTTCGAAGCACCTTTAAAGGTGTTTGGATGTTGTTGGAATTACGTAAATATTGCTTCGAAGCACTTTTAAAGGTGTTTGGATGTTGTTGGAATTACGTAAATATTGCTTCGAAGCACCTTTGAAGGTGTTTGGATGTTGTTGGAATTACGTAAATATTGCTTCGAAGCACCTTTAAAGGTGTTTTGATGTTGTTGGAATTACGTAAATATTGCTTCGAAGCACCTTTAAAGGTGTTTGGATGTTGTTGGAATTACGTAAATATTGCTTCGAAGCACCTTTAAAGGTGTTTTGATGTTGTTGGAATTACGTAAATATTGCTTCGAAGCACCTTTGAAGGTGTATGGATGTTGTTGGAATTACGTAAATATTGCTTCGAAGCACCTTTAAAGGTGTTTGGATGTTGTTGGAATTACGTAAATATTGCTTCGAAGCACCTTTGAAGGTGTTTGGATGTTGTTGGAATTACGTAAATATTGCTTCGAAGCACCTTTAAAGGTGTTTTGATGTTGTTGGAATTACGTTATTATTGCTTCGAAGCACCTTTGAAGGTGTTTTGATGTTGTTGGAATTACGTAAATATTGCTTCGAAGCACCTTTAAAGGTGTTTGGATGTTGTTGGAATTACGTTATTATTGCTTCGAAGCACCTTTGAAGGTGTTTGGATGTTGTTGGAATTACGTAAATATTGCTTCGAAGCACCTTTAAAGGTGTTTGGATGTTGTTGGAATTACGTAAATATTGCTTCGAAGCACCTTTAAAGGTGTTTGGATGTTGTTGGAATTACGTAAATATTGCTTCGAAGCACTTTTAAAGGTGTTTGGATATTGTTGAAATTACGTAAATATTGCTTCGAAGCACCTTTAAAGGTGTTTGGATGTTGTTGGAATTACGTTATTATTGCTTCGAAGCACCTTTGAAGGTGTTTGGATGTTGTTGGAATTACGTAAATATTGCTTCGAAGCACCTTTAAAGGTGTTTTGATGTTGTTGGAATTACGTAAATATTGCTTCGAAGCACCTTTGAAGGTGTTTGGATGTTGTTGGAATTACGTAAATATTGCTTCGAAGCACCTTTAAAGGTGTTTTGATGTTGTTGGAATTACGTAAATATTGCTTCGAAGCACCTTTAAAGGTGTTTGGATGTTGTTGGAATTACGTAAATATTGCTTCGAAGCACTTTTAAAGGTGTTTGGATGTTGTTGGAATTACGTAAATATTGCTTCGAAGCACCTTTAAAGGTGTTTGGATGTTGTTGGAATTACGTAAATATTGCTTCGAAGCACCTTTAAAGGTGTTTTGATGTTGTTGGAATTACGTAAATATTGCTTCGAAGCACCTTTAAAGGTGTTTGGATGTTGTTGGAATTACGTAAATATTGCTTCGAAGCACCTTTAAAGGTGTTTGGATGTTGTTGGAATTACGTAAATATTGCTTCGAAGCACCTTTGAAGGTGTATGGATGTTGTTGGAATTACGTAAATATTGCTTCGAAGCACCTTTAAAGGTGTTTGGATGTTGTTGGAATTACGTAAATATTGCTTCGAAGCACCTTTAAAGGTGTTTGGATGTTGTTGGAATTACGTAAATATTGCTTCGAAGCACTTTTAAAGGTGTTTGGATGTTGTTGGAATTACGTAAATATTGCTTCGAAGCACCTTTAAAGGTGTTTTGATGTTGTTGGAATTACGTAAATATTGCTTCGAAGCACCTTTAAAGGTGTTTGGATGTTGTTGGAATTACGTAAATATTGCTTCGAAGCACCTTTAAAGGTGTTTGGATGTTGTTGGAATTACGTAAATATTGCTTCGAAGCACCTTTAAAGGTGTTTTGATGTTGTTGGAATTACGTAAATATTGCTTCGAAGCACCTTTAAAGGTGTTTGGATATTGTTGGAATTACGTAAATATTGCTTCGAAGCACCTTTGAAGGTGTTTGGATGTTGTTGGAATTACGTTAATATTGCTTCGAAGCACCTTTAAAGGTGTTTTGATGTTGTTGGAATTACGTAAATATTGCTTCGAAGCACTTTTAAAGGTGTTTGGATGTTGTTGGAATTACGTAAATATTGCTTCGAAGCACCTTTAAAGGTGTTTTGATGTTGTTGGAATTACGTAAATATTGCTTCGAAGCACCTTTAAAGGTGTTTGGATGTTGTTGGAATTACGTAAATATTGCTTCGAAGCACCTTTAAAGGTGTTTTAATGTTGTTGGAATTACGTAAATATTGCTTCGAAGCACCTTTGAAGGTGTTTGGATGTTGTTGGAATTACGTAAATATTGCTTCGAAGCACCTTTAAAGGTGTTTGGATGTTGTTGGAATTACGTAAATATTGCTTCGAAGCACCTTTAAAGGTGTTTGGATGTTGTTGGAATTACGTAAATATTGCTTCGAAGCACCTTTGAAGGTGTTTGGATGTTGTTGGAATTACGTAAATATTGCTTCGAAGCACCTTTAAAGGTGTTTTGATGTTGTTGGAATTACGTAAATATTGCTTCGAAGCACCTTTAAAGGTGTTTGGATGTTGTTGGAATTACGTAAATATTGCTTCGAAGCACTTTTAAAGGTGTTTGGATGTTGTTGGAATTACGTAAATATTGCTTCGAAGCACCTTTAAAGGTGTTTTGATGTTGTTGGAATTACGTAAATATTGCTTCGAAGCACCTTTAAAGGTGTTTTGATGTTGTTGGAATTACGTAAATATTGCTTCGAAGCACCTTTGAAGGTGTTTGGATGTTGTTGGAATTACGTAAATATTGCTTCGAAGCACCTTTAAAGGTGTTTTGATGTTGTTGGAATTACGTAAATATTGCTTCGAAGCACCTTTAAAGGTGTTTGGATGTTGTTGGAATTACGTTATTATTGCTTCGAAGCACCTTTGAAGGTGTTTTGATGTTGTTGGAATTACGTAAATATTGCTTCGAAGCACCTTTAAAGGTGTTTTGATGTTGTTGGAATTACGTAAATATTGCTTGGAAGCACCTTTAAAGGTGTTTGGATGTTGTTGGAATTACGTTATTATTGCTTCGAAGCACCTTTGAAGGTGTATGGATGTTGTTGGAATTACGTAAATATTGCTTCGAAGCACCTTTAAAGGTGTTTTGATGTTGTTGGAATTACGTAAATATTGCTTCGAAGCACCTTTGAAGGTGTATGGATGTTGTTGGAATTACGTTATTATTGCTTCGAAGCACCTTTGAAGGTGTATGGATGTTGTTGGAATTACGTAAATATTGCTTCGAAGCACCTTTAAAGGTGTTTTGATGTTGTTGGAATTACGTAAATATTGCTTCGAAGCACCTTTGAAGGAGTTTGGATGTTGTTGGAATTACGTAAATATTGCTTCGAAGCACCTTTAAAGGTGTTTGGATGTTGTTGGAATTACGTAAATATTGCTTCGAAGCACCTTTAAAGGTGTTTGGATGTTGTTGGAATTACGTAAATATTGCTTCGAAGCACTTTTAAAGGTGTTTGGATGTTGTTGGAATTACGTAAATATTGCTTCGAAGCACCTTTAAAGGTGTTTTGATGTTGTTGGAATTACGTAAATATTGCTTCGAAGCACCTTTAAAGGTGTTTTGATGTTGTTGGAATTACGTAAATATTGCTTCGAAGCACCTTTGAAGGTGTTTGGATGTTGTTGGAATTACGTAAATATTGCTTCGAAGCACCTTTAAAGGTGTTTCGATGTTGTTGGAATTACGTAAATATTGCTTCGAAGCACCTTTTAAGGTGTTTGGATGTTGTTGGAATTACGTTATTATTGCTTCGAAGCACCTTTGAAGGTGTTTTGATGTTGTTGGAATTACGTAAATATTGCTTCGAAGCACCTTTAAAGGTGTTTTGATGTTGTTGGAATTACGTTATTATTGCTTCGAAGCACCTTTGAAGGTGTATGGATGTTGTTGGAATTACGTAAATATTGCTTCGAAGCACCTTTAAAGGTGTTTTGATGTTGTTGGAATTACGTAAATATTGCTTCGAAGCACCTTTGAATGTGTATGGATGTTGTTGGAATTACGTAAATATTGCTTCGAAGCACCTTTAAAGGTGTTTTGATGTTGTTGGAATTACGTAAATATTGCTTCGAAGCACCTTTAAAGGTGTTTGGATGTTGTTGGAATTACGTAAATATTGCTTCGAAGCACTTTTAAAGGTGTTTGGATGTTGTTGGAATTACGTAAATATTGCTTCGAAGCACCTTTAAAGGTGTTTTGATGTTGTTGGAATTACGTAAATATTGCTTCGAAGCACCTTTAAAGGTGTTTTGATGTTGTTGGAATTACGTAAATATTGCTTCGAAGCACCTTTGAAGGTGTTTGGATGTTGTTGGAATTACGTAAATATTGCTTCGAAGCACCTTTAAAGGTGTTTTGATGTTGTTGGAATTACGTAAATATTGCTTCGAAGCACCTTTAAAGGTGTTTGGATGTTGTTGGAATTACGTTATTATTGCTTCGAAGCACCTTTAAAGGTGTTTGGATGTTGTTGGAATTACGTAAATATTGCTTCGAAGCACCTTTAAAGGTGTTTTGATGTTGTTGGAATTACGTAAATATTGCTTCGAAGCACCTTTAAAGGTGTTTGGATGTTGTTGGAATTACGTTATTATTGCTTCGAAGCACCTTTGAAGGTGTATGGATGTTGTTGGAATTACGTAAATATTGCTTCGAAGCACCTTTAAAGGTGTTTGGATGTTGTTGGAATTACGTTATTATTGCTTCGAAGCACCTTTGAAGGTGTTTGGATGTTGTTGGAATTACGTAAATATTGCTTCGAAGCACCTTTGAAGGTGTTTGGATGTTGTTGGAATTACGTAAATATTGCTTCGAAGCACCTTTGAAGGTGTTTGGATGTTGTTGGAATTACGTAAATATTGCTTCGAAGCACCTTTAAAGGTGTTTGGATGTTGTTGGAATTACGTTATTATTGCTTCGAAGCACCTTTGAAGGTGTATGGATGTTGTTGGAATTACGTAAATATTGCTTCGAAGCACCTTTAAAGGTGTTTGGATGTTGTTGGAATTTCGTAAATATTGCTTCGAAGCACCTTTGAAGGTGTTTGGATGTTGTTGGAATTACGTAAATATTGCTTCGAAGCACCTTTAAAGGTGTCTGGATGTTGTTGGAATTACGTAAATATTGCTTCGAAGCACCTTTAAAGGTGTCTGGATGTTGTTGGAATTACGTAAATATTGCTTCGAAGCACCTTTAAAGGTGTCTGGATGTTGTTGGAATTACGTAAATATTGCTTCGAAGCACCTTTAAAGGTGTCTGGATGTTGTTGGAATTACGTAAATATTGCTTCGAAGCACCTTTAAAGGTGTTTGGATGTTGTTGGAATTACGTAAATATTGCTTCGAAGCACTTTTAAAGGTGTTTGGATGTTGTTGGAATTACGTGAATATTGCTTCGAAGCACTTTTAAAGGTGTTTGGATGTTGTTGGAATTACGTAAATATTGCTTCGAAGCACCTTTAAAGGTGTTTGGATGTTGTTGGAATTACGTAAATATTGCTTCGAAGCACCTTTGAAGGTGTTTGAATGTTGTTGGAATTACGTAAATATTGTTTCGAAGCTCCTTTGAAGGTGTTTGGATGTTGTTGGAATTTCGTAAATATTGCTTCGAAGCACCTGTGAAGGTGTTTGGATGTTGTTGGAATTACGTAAATATTGCTTCGAAGCACCTTTGAAGGTGTTTTGATGTTGTTGGAATTACGTAAATATTGCTTCGAAGCACCTTTGAAGGTGTTTGGATGTTGTTGGAATTACGTAAATATTGCTTCGAAGCACCTTTGAAGGTGATTGGATGTTGTTGGAATTACGTAAATATTGCTTCGAAGCACCTTTGAAGGTGTTTGGATGTTGTTGGAATTACGTAAATATTGCTTCGAAGCACCTTTGAAGGTGATTGGATGTTGTTGGAATTACGTAAATATTGCTTCGAAGCACCTTTGAAGGTGTTTGGATGTTGTTGTAATTACGTAAATATTGCTTCGAAGCACCTTTGAAGGTGATTGGATGTTGTTGGAATTACGTAAATATTGCTTCGAAGCACCTTTGAAGGTGTTTGGATGTTGTTGTAATTACGTAAATATTGCTTCGAAGCACCTTTAAAGGTGTTTTGATGTTGTTGGAATTACGTAAATATTGCTTCGAAGCACCTTTGAAGGTGTTTGGATGTTGTTGGAATTACGTAAATATTGCTTCGAAGCACCTTTGAAGGTGTTTGGATGTTGTTGGAATTACGTAAATATTGCTAAGAAGCACCTTTGAATGTGTTTGATTGTTGTTGGAATTACGTAAATATTGCTTCGAAGCACCTTTGAAGGTGATCGGATGTTGTTGGAATCACGTAAATATTGCTTCGAAGCACCTTCGGAGGTGTTTGAATGTTGTTGGAATTACGTAAATATTGCTTAGAAGCACCTTCGGAGGTGTTTGAATGTTGTTGGAATTACGTAAATATTGCTTAGAAGCACCTTCGGAGGTGTTTGAATGTTGTTGAAATTACGTAAATATTGCTAAGAAGCACCTTCGGAGGTGTTTGAATGTTGTTGGAATTACGTAAATATTGCTTAGTAGCACCTTTGAAGGTGTTTGAATGTTGTTGGAATTACGTAAATATTGCTTATTAGCACCTTCGGAGGTGTTTGAATGTTGTTGGAATTACGTAAATATTGCTTAGAAGCACCTTCGGAGGTGTTTGAATGTTGTTGAAATTACGTAAATATTGCTTAGAAGCACCTTTGAAGGTGTTTGAATGTTGTTGGAATTACGTAAATATTGCTTAGTAGCACCTTCGGAGGTGTTTGAATGTTGTTGGAATTACGTAAATATTGCTTAGAAGCACCTTCGGAGGTGTTTGAATGTTGTTGGAATTACGTAAATATTGCTTAGAAACACCTTCGGAGGTGTTTGAATAATGTTGAAATTACGTAAATATTGCTAAGAAGCACCTTCGGAGGTGTTTGAATGTTGTTGGAATTACGTAAATATTGCTTAGTAGCACCTTCGGAGGTGTTTGAATGTTGTTGGAATTACGTAAATATTGCTTCGAAGCACCTTTGAAGGTGTTTGGATGTTGTTGGAATTACGTAAATATTGCTAAGAAGCACCTTTGAATGTGTTTGAATGTTGTTGGAATTACGTAAATATTGCTTCGAAGCACCTTTGAAGGTGATCGGATGTTGTTGGAATCACGTAAATATTGCTTCGAAGCACCTTCGGAGGTGTTTGAATGTTGTTGGAATTACGTAAATATTGCTTAGAAGCACCTTCGGAGGTGTTTGAATGTTGTTGGAATTACGTAAATATTGCTTAGAAGCACCTTCGGAGGTGTTTGAATGTTGTTGAAATTACGTAAATATTGCTAAGAAGCACCTTCGGAGGTGTTTGAATGTTGTTGGAATTACGTAAATATTGCTTAGTAGCACCTTTGAAGGTGTTTGAATGTTGTTGGAATTACGTAAATATTGCTTATTAGCACCTTCGGAGGTGTTTGAATGTTGTTGGAATTACGTAAATATTGCTTAGAAGCACCTTCGGAGGTGTTTGAATGTTGTTGGAATTACGTAAATATTGCTTAGAAGCACCTTTGAAGGTGTTTGAATGTTGTTGGAATTACGTAAATATTGCTTAGAAGCACCTTTGAAGGTGTTTGAATGTTGTTGGAATTACGTAAATATTGCTTAGTAGCACCTTCGGAGGTGTTTGAATGTTGTTGGAATTACGTAAATATTGCTTAGAAGCACCTTTGAAGGTGTTTGAATGTTGTTGGAATTACGTAAATATTGCTTAGAAGCACCTTCGGAGGTGTTTGAATGTTGTTGGAATTACGTAAATATTGCTAAGAAGCACCTTCGGAGGTGTTTGAATGTTGTTGGAATTACGTAAATATTGCTTAGTAGCACCTTTGAAGGTGTTTGAATGTTGTTGGAATTACGTAAATATTGCTTAGAAGAACCTTCGGAGGTGTTTGAATGTTGTTGGAATTACTTAAATATTGCTTAGTAGCACCTTTGAAGGTGTTTGAATGTTGTTGGAATTACGTAAATATTGCTTACTAGCACCTTCGGAGACGTTTGAATGTTGTTGGAATTACGTAAATATTGCTTAGAAGCACCTTCGGAGGTGTTTGAATGTTGTTGGAATTACGTAAATATTGCTTAGAAGAACCTTCGGAGGTGTTTGAATGTTGTTGGAATTACTTAAATATTGCTTAGTAGCACCTTTGAAGGTGTTTGAATGTTGTTGGAATTACGTAAATATTGCTTACTAGCACCTTCGGAGGTGTTTGAATGTTGTTGGAATTACGTAAATATTGCTTAGAAGCACCTTTGAAGGTGTTTGAATGTTGTTGGAATTACGTAAATATTGCTTAGAAGCACCTTTGAAGGTGTTTGAATGTTGTTGGAATTACGTAAATATTGCTTAGTAGCACCTTCGGAGGTGTTTGAATGTTGTTGGAATTACGTAAATATTGCTTAGAAGCACCTTTGAAGGTGTTTGAATGTTGTTGGAATTACGTAAATATTGCTTAGAAGCACCTTCGGAGGTGTTTGAATGTTGTTGGAATTACGTAAATATTGCTAAGAAGCACCTTCGGAGGTGTTTGAATGTTGTTGGAATTACGTAAATATTGCTTAGTAGCACCTTTGAAGGTGTTTGAATGTTGTTGGAATTACGTAAATATTGCTTAGAAGCACCTTCGGAGGTGTTTGAATGTTGTTGGAATTACTTAAATATTGCTTAGTAGCACCTTTGAAGGTGTTTGAATGTTGTTGGAATTACGTAAATATTGCTTACTAGCACCTTCGGAGACGTTTGAATGTTGTTGGAATTACGTAAATATTGCTTAGAAGCACCTTCGGAGGTGTTTGAATGTTGTTGGAATTACGTAAATATTGCTTAGAAGAACCTTCGGAGGTGTTTGAATGTTGTTGGAATTACTTAAATATTGCTTAGTAGCACCTTTGAAGGTGTTTGAATGTTGTTGGAATTACGTAAATATTGCTTACTAGCACCTTCGGAGGTGTTTGAATGTTGTTGGAATTACGTAAATATTGCTTAGAAGCACCTTCGGAGGTGTTTGAATGTTGTTGGAATTACGTAAATATTGCTTAGAAGCACCTTCGGAGGTGTTTGAATGTTGTTGGAATTACGTAAATATTGCTAAGAAGCACCTTCGGAGGTGTTTGAATGTTGTTGGAATTACGTAAATATTGCTTAGTAGCACCTTTGAAGGTGTTTGAATGTTGTTGGAATTACGTAAATATTGCTTAGTAGCACCTTCGGAGGTGTTTGAATGTTGTTGGAATTACGTAAATAATGCTTAGAAGAACCTTCGGAGGTGTTTGAATGTTGTTGGAATTACGTAAATATTGCCTAGTAGCACCTTTGAAGGTGTTTGAATGTTGTTGGAATTACGTAAATATTGCTTACTAGCACCTTCGGAGGTGTTTGAATGTTGTTGGAATTACGTAAATATTGCTTAGAAGCACCTTCGGAGGTGTTTGAATGTTGTTGGAATTACGTAAATATTGCTTAGAAGCACCTTCGGAGGTGTTTGAATGTTGTTGAAATTACGTAAATATTGCTAAGAAGCACCTTCGGAGGTGTTTGAATGTTGTTGGAATTACGTAAATATTGCTTAGTAGCACCTTTGAAGGTGTTTGAATGTTGTTGGAATTACGTAAATATTGCTTAGAAGCACCTTCGGAGGTGTTTGAATGTTGTTGAAATTACGTAAATATTGCTAAGAAGCACCTTTGAAGGTGATTGGATGTTGTTGGAATTACGTAAATATTGCTTCGAAGCACCTTTGAAGGTGATCGGATGTTGTTGGAATCACGTAAATATTGCTTCGAAGCACCTTTGAAGGTGATTGGATGTTGTTGGAATTACGTAAATATTGCTAAGAAGCACCTTTGAAGGTGATTGGATGTTGTTGGAATTACGTAAATATTGCTTCGAAGCACCTTTGAAGGTGATCGGATGTTGTTGGAATCACGTAAATATTGCTTCGAAGCACCTTTGAAGGTGATTGGATGTTGTTGGAATTACGTAAATATTGCTTCGAAGCACCTTTAAAGGTGATTGGATGTTGTTGGAATTACGTAAATATTGCTTCGAAGCACCTTTGAAGGTGTTTGGATGTTGTTGGAATTACGTAAATATTGCTTCGAAGCACCTTTGAAGGTGTTTGGATGTTGTTGGAATTACGTACAAAGTGTTTCGAAGCATCTCTAAAGGTGTTTGAATGTTGTTGGAATTACGTACAAAGTGTTTCGAAGCATCTCTAAAGGTGTTTGAATGTTGTTGGAATTACGTACAAAGTGTATCGAAGCACCTCCAAAGGTGTTTGAATGTTGTTGGAATTACGTACAAAGTGTTTCGAAGCATCTCTAAAGGTGTTTGAATGTTGTTGGAATTACGTACAAAGTGTTTCGAAGCACCTCCAAAGGTGTTTGAATGTTGTAGGAATTACGTAAATATTGCTTCGAAGCACCTTTAACGGTGTTTGGATGTTGTTGGACTTACGTAAATTTTGCTTCGAAGCACCTTTGAAGGTGTTTGGATGTTGTTGGAATTACGTAAATATTGCTTCGAAGCACCTTTAACGGTGTTTGGATGTTGTTGGAATTACGTAAATTTTGCTTCGAAGCACCTTTGAAGGTGTTTGGATGTTGTTGGAATTACGTAAATATTGCTTCGAAGCACCTTTAAAGGTGTTTGGATGTTGTTGGAATTACGTAAATTTTGCTTCGAAGCACCTTTAACGGTGTTTGGATGTTGTTGGAATTACGTAAATTTTGCTTCGAAGCACCTTTAAAGGTGTTTGGATGTTGTTGGAATTACGTAAATTTTACTTCGAAGCACCTTTGAAGGTGTTTGGATGTTGTTGGAATTACGTAAATATTGCTTCGAAGCACCTTTAAAGGTGTTTGGATGTTGTTGGAATTACGTAAATTTTGCTTCGAAGCACTTTTAAAGATGTTTGGATGTTGTTGGAATTACGTAAATTTTGCTTCGAAGCACCTTTAAAGGTGTTTGGATGTTGTTGGAATTACGTAAATATTACTTCGAAGCACCTTTGAAGGTGTTTGGATGTTGTTGGAATTACGTAAATTTTGCTTCGAAGCACCTTTAACGGTGTTTGGATGTTGTTGGAATTACGTAAATATTGCTTCGAAGCACCTTTAAAGGCGTTTGGATGTTGTTGGAATTAGGTAAATATTGCTTCGAAGCACCTTTAACGGTGTTTGGATGTTGTTGGAATTACGTAAATATTGCTTCGAAGCACCTTTGAAGGTGTTTGGATGCTGTTGGAATTACGTAAATATTGCTTCGAAGCACCTTTAAAGGTGTTTGGATGTTGTTGGAATTACGTAATTATTGCTTCGAAGCACCTTTGAAGGTGTTTGGATGTTGTTGGAATTACGTAAATATTGCTTCGAAGCACTTTTAAAGATGTTTGGATGTTGTTGGAATTACGTAAAAATTGCTTCGAAGAACCTTTAAAGGTGTTTGGATGTTGTTGGAATTACGTAAATATTGCTTCGAAGCACCTTTGAAGGTGTTTGGATGTTGTTGGAATTACGTAAATATTGCTTCGAAGCACCTTTAAAGGTGTTTGGATGTTGTTGGAATTACGTAAATATTGCTTCGAAGCACCTTTAAAGGTGTTTGGATGTTGTTGGAATTACGTACAAAGTGTTTCGAAGCATCTCTAAAGGTGTTTGAATGTTGTTGGAATTACGTACAAAGTGTTTCGAAGCATCTCTAAAGGTGTTTGAATGTTGTTGGAATTACGTACAAAGTGTATCGAAGCACCTCCAAAGGTGTTTGAATGTTGTTGGAATTACGTACAAAGTGTTTCGAAGCATCTCTAAAGGTGTTTGAATGTTGTTGGAATTACGTACAAAGTGTTTCGAAGCACCTCCAAAGGTGTTTGAATGTTGTTGGAATTACGTAAATTTTGCTTCGAAGCACTTTTAAAGGTGTTTGGATGTTGTTGGACTTACGTAAATTTTGCTTCGAAGCACCTTTGAAGGTGTTTGGATGTTGTTGGAATTACGTAAATATTGCTTCGAAGCACCTTTAACGGTGTTTGGATGTTGTTGGAATTACGTAAATTTTGCTTCGAAGCACCTTTGAAGGTGTTTGGATGTTGTTGGAATTACGTAAATATTGCTTCGAAGCACCTTTAAAGGTGTTTGGATGTTGTTGGAATTACGTAAATTTTGCTTCGAAGCACCTTTAACGGTGTTTGGATGTTGTTGGAATTACGTAAATTTTACTTCGAAGCACCTTTGAAGGTGTTTGGATGTTGTTGGAATTACGTAAATATTGCTTCGAAGCACCTTTAAAGGTATTTGGATGTTGTTGGAATTACGTAAATTTTGCTTCGAAGCACTTTTAAAGATGTTTGGATGTTGTTGGAATTACGTAAATTTTGCTTCGAAGCACCTTTAAAGGTGTTTGGATGTTGTTGGAATTACGTAAATATTACTTCGAAGCACCTTTGAAGGTGTTTGGATGTTGTTGGAATTACGTAAATATTGCTTCGAAGCACCTTTAAAGGTGTTTGGATGTTGTTGGAATTACGTAAATTTTGCTTCGAAGCACCTTTGAAGGTGTTTGGATGTTGTTGGAATTACGTAAATATTGCTTCGAAGCACCTTTAAAGGTGTTTGGATGTTGTTGGAATTACGTAAATATTACTTCGAAGCACCTTTGAAGGTGTTTGGATGTTGTTGGAATTACGTAAATATTACTTCGAAGCACCTTTGAAGGTGTATGGATGTTGTTGGAATTACATAAATATTGCTTCGAAGCACCTTTAAAGGTGTTTGGATGTTGTTGGAATTACGTAAATTTTGCTTCGAAGCACCTTTGAAGGTGTTTGGATGTTGTTGGAATTACGTAAATATTACTTCGAAGCACCTTTGAAGGTGTTTGGATGTTGTTGGAATTACGTAAATATTGCTTCGAAGCACCTTTTAAGGTGTTTGGATGTTGTTGAAATTACGTAAATATTGCTTCGAAGCACCTTTAACGGTGTTTGGATGTTGTTGGAATTACGTAAATTTTGCTTCGAAGCACCTTTGAAGGTGTTTGGATGTTGTTGGAATTACGTAAATATTGCTTCGAAGCACCTTTGAAGGTGTTTGGATGTTGTTGGAATTACGTAAATATTGCTTCGAAGCACCTTTAACGGTGTTTGGATGTTGTTGGAATTACGTAAATATTGCTTCGAAGCACTTTTAAAGATGTTTGGATGTTGTTGGAATTACGTAAATTTTGCTTCGAAGCACCTTTAAAGGTGTTTGAATGCTGTTGGAATTACGTACAAAGTGTTTCGAAGCACCTCCAAAAGTGTTTGAATGTTGTTGGAATTACGTACAAAGTGTTTCGAAGCACCTCCAAAAGTGTTTGAATGTTGTTGGAATTACGTACAAAGTGTTTCGAAGCACCTCCAAAAGTGTTTGAATGCTGTTGGAATTACGTACAAAGTGTTTCGAAGCACCTCCAAAAGTGTTTTAATGTTGTTGGAATTACGTACAAAGTGTTTCGTTGCACCTCCAAAAGTGTTTGAATGTTGTTGGAATTACGTACAAAGTGTTTCGTTGCACCTCCAAAAGTGTTTAAATGCTGTAGGAATTACGTACAAAGTGTTTCGAAGCACCTCCAAAAGTGTTTGAATGCTGTAGGAATTACGTACAAAGTGTTTCGTTGCACCTCCAAAAGTGTTTAAATGCTGTAGGAATTACGTACAAAGTGTTTCGAAGCACCTCCAAAAGTGTTTGAATGTTGTTGGAATTACGTACAAAGTGTTTCGAAGCACCTCCAAAAGTGTTTGAATGCTGTTGTAATTACGTACAAAGTGTTTCGAAGCACCTCCAAAAGTGTTTGAATGTTGTTGGAATTACGTACAAAGTGTTTCGTTGCATCTCCAAAAGTGTTTGAATGCTGTAGGAATTACGTACAAAGTGTTTCGAAGCACCTCCAAAAGTGTTTGAATGTTGTTGGAATTACGTACAAAGTGTTTCGAAGCACCTCCAAAAGTGTTTGAATGCTGTTGGAATTACGTACAAAGTGTTTCGAAGCACCTCCAAAAGTGTTTTAATGTTGTTGGAATTACGTACAAAGTGTTTCGAAGCACCTCCAAAAGTGTTTGAATGTTGTTGGAATTACGTACAAAGTGTTTCGAAGCACCTCCAAAAGTGTTTGAATGTTGTTGGAATTACGTACAAAGTGTTTCGAAGCACCTCCAAAAGTGTTTGAATGTTGTTGGAATTACGTACAAAGTGTTTCGAAGCACCTCCAAAAGTGTTTGAATGTTGTTGGAATTACGTACAAAGTGTTTCGTTGCACCTCCAAAAGTGTTTAAATGCTGTAGGAATTACGTACAAAGTGTTTCGAAGCACCTCCAAAAGTGTTTGAATGCTGTAGGAATTACGTACAAAGTGTTTCGAAGCACCTCCAAAAGTGTTTGAATGTTGTTGGAATTACGTACAAAGTGTTTCGAAGCACCTCCAAAAGTGTTTGAATGCTGTTGGAATTACGTACAAAGTGTTTCGAAGCACCTTCAAAAGTGTTTTAATGTTGTTGGAATTACGTACAAAGTGTTTCGAAGCACCTCCAAAAGTGTTTGAATGTTGTTGGAATTACGTACAAAGTGTTTCGAAGCACCTCCAAAAGTGTTTGAATGTTGTTGGAATTACGTACAAAGTGTTTCGAAGCACCTCCAAAAGTGTTTGAATGTTGTTGGAATTACTTACAAAGTGTTTCGAAGCACCTCCAAAAGTGTTTGAATGTTGTTGGAATTACGTACAAAGTGTTTCGTTGCACCTCCAAAAGTGTTTAAATGCTGTAGGAATTACGTACAAAGTGTTTCGAAGCACCTCCAAAAGTGTTTGAATGCTGTAGGAATTACGTACAAAGTGTTTCGTTGCACCTCCAAAAGTGTTTGAATGTTGTTGGAATTACGTACAAAGTGTTTCGAAGCACCTCCAAAAGTGTTTGAATGCTGTTGGAATTACGTACAAAGTGTTTCGTTGCACCTCCAAAAGTGTATAAATGCTGTAGGAATAACGTACAAAGTGTTTCGAAGCACCTCCAAAAGTGTTTAAATGCTGTAGGAATTACGTACAAAGTGTTTCGAAGCACCTCCAAAAGTGTTTGAATGTTGTTGGAATTACGTACAAAGTGTTTCGAAGCACCTCCAAAAGTGTTTGAATGTTGTTGGAATTACGTACAAAGTGTTTCGAAGCACCTCCAAAAGTGTTTGAATGCTGTTGGAATTACGTACAAAGTGTTTCGTTGCACCTCCAAAAGTGTTTGAATGCTGTTGTAATTACGTGCAAAGTGTTTCGAAGCACCTCCAAAAGTGTTTGAATGTTGTTGGAATTACGTACAAAGTGTTTCGTTGCATCTCCAAAAGTGTTTGAATGCTGTAGGAATTACGTACAAAGTGTTTCGAAGCACCTCCAAAAGTGTTTGAATGTTGTTGGAATTACGTACAAAGTGTTTCGAAGCACCTCTAAAAGTGTTTGAATGCTGTTGGAATTACGTACAAAGTGTTTCGAAGCACCTCCAAAAGTGTTTGAATGTTGTTGGAATTACGTACAAAGTGTTTCGAAGCACCTCCAAAAGTGTTTGAATGTTGTTGGAATTACGTACAAAGTGTTTCGTTGCACCTCCAAAAGTGTTTAAATGCTGTAGGAATTACGTACAAAGTGTTTCGAAGCACCTCCAAAAGTGTTTGAATGCTGTAGGAATTACGTACAAAGTGTTTCGAAGCACCTCCAAAAGTGTTTGAATGTTGTTGGAATTACGTACAAAGTGTTTCGAAGCACCTCCAAAAGTGTTTGAATGCTGTAGGAATTACGTACAAAGTGTTTCGAAGCACCTCCAAAAGTGTTTGAATGTTGTTGGAATTACGTACAAAGTGTTTCGAAGCACCTCCAAAAGTGTTTGAATGTTGTTGGAATTACGTACAAAGTGTTTCGTTGCATCTCCAAAAGTGTTTGAATGCTGTAGGAATTACGTACAAAGTGTTTCGAAGCACCTCCAAAAGTGTTTGAATGTTGTTGGAATTACGTACAAAGTGTTTCGAAGCACCTCCAAAAGTGTTTGAATGTTGTTGGAATTACGTACAAAGTGTTTCGAAGCACCTCCAAAAGTGTTTGAATGTTGTTGGAATTACGTACAAAGTGTTTCGTTGCACCTCCAAAAGTGTTTAAATGCTGTAGGAATTACGTACAAAGTGTTTCGAAGCACCTCCAAAAGTGTTTGAATGCTGTAGGAATTACGTACAAAGTGTTTCGAAGCACCTCCAAAAGTGTTTGAATGTTGTTGGAATTACGTACAAAGTGTTTCGAAGCACCTCCAAAAGTGTTTGAATGCTGTTGGAATTACGTACAAAGTGTTTCGTTGCACCTCCAAAAGTGTTTGAATGCTGTTGTAATTACGTGCAAAGTGTTTCGAAGCACCTCCAAAAGTGTTTGAATGTTGTTGGAATTACGTACAAAGTGTTTCGTTGCATCTCCAAAAGTGTTTGAATGCTGTAGGAATTACGTACAAAGTGTTTCGAAGCACCTCCAAAAGTGTTTGAATGTTGTTGGAATTACGTACAAAGTGTTTCGAAGCACCTCTAAAAGTGTTTGAATGCTGTTGGAATTACGTACAAAGTGTTTCGAAGCACCTCCAAAAGTGTTTGAATGTTGTTGGAATTACGTACAAAGTGTTTCGAAGCACCTCCAAAAGTGTTTGAATGTTGTTGGAATTACGTACAAAGTGTTTCGTTGCACCTCCAAAAGTGTTTAAATGCTGTAGGAATTACGTACAAAGTGTTTCGAAGCACCTCCAAAAGTGTTTGAATGCTGTAGGAATTACGTACAAAGTGTTTCGAAGCACCTCCAAAAGTGTTTGAATGTTGTTGGAATTACGTACAAAGTGTTTCGAAGCACCTCCAAAAGTGTTTGAATGCTGTAGGAATTACGTACAAAGTGTTTCGAAGCACCTCCAAAAGTGTTTGAATGTTGTTGGAATTACGTACAAAGTGTTTCGAAGCACCTCCAAAAGTGTTTGAATGTTGTTGGAATTACGTACAAAGTGTTTCGTTGCATCTCCAAAAGTGTTTGAATGCTGTAGGAATTACGTACAAAGTGTTTCGAAGCACCTCCAAAAGTGTTTGAATGTTGTTGGAATTACGTACAAAGTGTTTCGAAGCACCTCCAAAAGTGTTTGAATGTTGTTGGAATTACGTACAAAGTGTTTCGAAGCACCTCCAAAAGTGTTTGAATGTTGTTGGAATTACGTACAAAGTGTTTCGTTGCACCTCCAAAAGTGTTTAAATGCTGTAGGAATTACGTACAAAGTGTTTCGAAGCACCTCCAAAAGTGTTTGAATGCTGTAGGAATTACGTACAAAGTGTTTCGAAGCACCTCCAAAAGTGTTTGAATGTTGTTGGAATTACGTACAAAGTGTTTCGAAGCACCTCCAAAAGTGTTTGAATGCTGTTGGAATTACGTACAAAGTGTTTCGTTGCACCTCCAAAAGTGTTTGAATGCTGTTGTAATTACGTGCAAAGTGTTTCGAAGCACCTCCAAAAGTGTTTGAATGTTGTTGGAATTACGTACAAAGTGTTTCGTTGCATCTCCAAAAGTGTTTGAATGCTGTAGGAATTACGTACAAAGTGTTTCGAAGCACCTCCAAAAGTGTTTGAATGTTGTTGGAATTACGTACAAAGTGTTTCGAAGCACCTCTAAAAGTGTTTGAATGCTGTTGGAATTACGTACAAAGTGTTTCGAAGCACCTCCAAAAGTGTTTGAATGTTGTTGGAATTACGTACAAAGTGTTTCGAAGCACCTCCAAAAGTGTTTGAATGCTGTAGGAATTACGTACAAAGTGTTTCGAAGCACCTCCAAAAGTGTTTGAATGTTGTTGGAATTACGTACAAAGTGTTTCGAAGCACCTCCAAAAGTGTTTGAATGCTGTAGGAATTACGTACAAAGTGTTTCGAAGCACCTCCAAAAGTGTTTGAATGTTGTTGGAATTACGTACAAAGTGTTTCGTTGCACCTCCAAAAGTGTTTGAATGCTGTTGTAATTACGTGCAAAGTGTTTCGAAGCACCTCCAAAAGTGTTTGAATGTTGTTGGAATTACGTACAAAGTGTTTCGTTGCATCTCCAAAAGTGTTTGAATGCTGTAGGAATTACGTACAAAGTGTTTCGAAGCACCTCCAAAAGTGTTTGAATGTTGTTGGAATTACGTACAAAGTGTTTCGAAGCACCTCTAAAAGTGTTTGAATGCTGTTGGAATTACGTACAAAGTGTTTCGAAGCACCTCTAAAAGTGTTTGAATGTTGTTGGAATTACGTACAAAGTGTTTCGAAGCACCTCTAAAAGTGTTTGAATGTTGTTGGAATTACGTACAAAGTGTTTCGAAGCACCTCCAAAAGTGTTTGAATGTTGTTGGAATTACGTACAAAGTGTTTCGTTGCACCTCCAAAAGTGTTTGAATGCTGTTGTAATTACGTGCAAAGTGTTTCGAAGCACCTCCAAAAGTGTTTGAATGTTGTTGGAATTACGTACAAAGTGTTTCGTTGCATCTCCAAAAGTGTTTGAATGCTGTAGGAATTACGTACAAAGTGTTTCGAAGCACCTCCAAAAGTGTTTGAATGTTGTTGGAATTACGTACAAAGTGTTTCGAAGCACCTCTAAAAGTGTTTGAATGCTGTTGGAATTACGTACAAAGTGTTTCGAAGCACCTCCAAAAGTGTTTGAATGTTGTTGGAATTACGTACAAAGTGTTTCGAAGCACCTCCAAAAGTGTTTGAATGCTGTAGGAATTACGTACAAAGTGTTTCGAAGCACCTCCAAAAGTGTTTGAATGTTGTTGGAATTACGTACAAAGTGTTTCGAAGCACCTCCAAAAGTGTTTGAATGCTGTTGGAATTACGTACAAAGTGTTTCGAAGCACCTCCAAAAGTGTTTGAATGTTGTTGGAATTACGTACAAAGTGTTTCGTTGCACCTCCAAAAGTGTTTAAATGCTGTAGGAATTACGTACAAAGTGTTTCGAAGCACCTCCAAAAGTGTTTGAATGCTGTAGGAATTACGTACAAAGTGTTTCGAAGCACCTCCAAAAGTGTTTGAATGTTGTTGGAATTACGTACAAAGTGTTTCGAAGCACCTCCAAAAGTGTTTGAATGCTGTTGGAATTACGTACAAAGTGTTTCGTTGCACCTCCAAAAGTGTTTGAATGCTGTTGTAATTACGTGCAAAGTGTTTCGAAGCACCTCCAAAAGTGTTTGAATGTTGTTGGAATTACGTACAAAGTGTTTCGTTGCATCTCCAAAAGTGTTTGAATGCTGTAGGAATTACGTACAAAGTGTTTCGAAGCACCTCCAAAAGTGTTTGAATGTTGTTGGAATTACGTACAAAGTGTTTCGAAGCACCTCTAAAAGTGTTTGAATGCTGTTGGAATTACGTACAAAGTGTTTCGAAGCACCTCTAAAAGTGTTTGAATGTTGTTGGAATTACGTACAAAGTGTTTCGAAGCACCTCCAAAAGTGTTTGAATGCTGTTGGAATTACGTACAAAGTGTTTCGTTGCACCTCCAAAAGTGTTTGAATGCTGTTGTAATTACGTGCAAAGTGTTTCGAAGCACCTCCAAAAGTGTTTGAATGTTGTTGGAATTACGTACAAAGTGTTTCGTTGCATCTCCAAAAGTGTTTGAATGCTGTAGGAATTACGTACAAAGTGTTTCGAAGCACCTCCAAAAGTGTTTGAATGTTGTTGGAATTACGTACAAAGTGTTTCGAAGCACCTCTAAAAGTGTTTGAATGCTGTTGGAATTACGTACAAAGTGTTTCGAAGCACCTCCAAAAGTGTTTGAATGTTGTTGGAATTACGTACAAAGTGTTTCGAAGCACCTCCAAAAGTGTTTGAATGCTGTAGGAATTACGTACAAAGTGTTTCGAAGCACCTCCAAAAGTGTTTGAATGTTGTTGGAATTACGTACAAAGTGTTTCGAAGCACCTCCAAAAGTGTTTGAATGCTGTTGGAATTACGTACAAAGTGTTTCGAAGCACCTCCAAAAGTGTTTGAATGTTGTTGGAATTACGTACAAAGTGTTTCGAAGCACCTCCAAAAGTGTTTGAATGCTGTTGGAATTACGTACAAAGTGTTTCGTTGCACCTCCAAAAGTGTTTGAATGCTGTTGTAATTACGTGCAAAGTGTTTCGAAGCACCTCCAAAAGTGTTTGAATGTTGTTGGAATTACGTACAAAGTGTTTCGTTGCATCTCCAAAAGTGTTTGAATGCTGTAGGAATTACGTACAAAGTGTTTCGAAGCACCTCCAAAAGTGTTTGAATGTTGTTGGAATTACGTACAAAGTGTTTCGAAGCACCTCCAAAAGTGTTTGAATGTTGTTGGAATTACGTACAAAGTGTTTCGAAGCACCTCCAAAAGTGTTTGAATGTTGTTGGAATTACGTACAAAGTGTTTCGAAGCACCTCCAAAAGTGTTTGAATGTTGTTGGAATTACGTACAAAGTGTTTCGAAGCACCTCCAAAAGTGTTTGAATGTTGTTGGAATTACGTACAAAGTGTTTCGAAGCACCTCCAAAAGTGTTTGAATGTTGTTGGAATTACGTACAAAGTGTTTCGTTGCACCTCTAAAAGTGTTTAAATGCTGTAGGAATTACGTACAAAGTGTTTCGAAGCACCTCCAAAAGTGTTTGAATGCTGTAGGAATTACGTACAAAGTGTTTCGAAGCACCTCCAAAAGTGTTTGAATGTTGTTGGAATTACGTACAAAGTGTTTCGAAGCACCTCCAAAAGTGTTTGAATGCTGTAGGAATGACGTACAAAGTGTTTCGAAGCACCTCCAAAAGTGTTTGAATGTTGTTGGAATTACGTACAAAGTGTTTCGAAGCACCTCCAAAAGTGTTTGAATGTTGTTGGAATTACGTACAAAGTGTTTCGAAGCACCTCCAAAAGTGTTTGAATGCTGTTGGAATTACGTACAAAGTGTTTCGTTGCACCTCCAAAAGTGTTTGAATGCTGTTGTAATTACGTGCAAAGTGTTTCGAAGCACCTCCAAAAGTGTTTGAATGTTGTTGGAATTACGTACAAAGTGTTTCGTTGCATCTCCAAAAGTGTTTGAATGCTGTAGGAATTACGTACAAAGTGTTTCGAAGCACCTCCAAAAGTGTTTGAATGTTGTTGGAATTACGTACAAAGTGTTTCGAAGCACCTCTAAAAGTGTTTGAATGCTGTTGGAATTACGTACAAAGTGTTTCGAAGCACCTCCAAAAGTGTTTGAATGTTGTTGGAATTACGTACAAAGTGTTTCGAAGCACCTCCAAAAGTGTTTGAATGCTGTAGGAATTACGTACAAAGTGTTTCGAAGCACCTCCAAAAGTGTTTGAATGTTGTTGGAATTACGTACAAAGTGTTTCGTTGCACCTCCAAAAGTGTTTGAATGCTGTTGGAATTACGTACAAAGTGTTTCGTTGCACCTCCAAAAGTGTTTGAATGCTGTTGTAATTACGTGCAAAGTGTTTCGAAGCACCTCCAAAAGTGTTTGAATGTTGTTGGAATTACGTACAAAGTGTTTCGTTGCATCTCCAAAAGTGTTTGAATGCTGTAGGAATTACGTACAAAGTGTTTCGAAGCACCTCCAAAAGTGTTTGAATGTTGTTGGAATTACGTACAAAGTGTTTCGAAGCACCTCCAAAAGTGTTTGAATGTTGTTGGAATTACGTACAAAGTGTTTCGAAGCACCTCCAAAAGTGTTTGAATGTTGTTGGAATTACGTACAAAGTGTTTCGAAGCACCTCCAAAAGTGTTTGAATGTTGTTGGAATTACGTACAAAGTGTTTCGAAGCACCTCCAAAAGTGTTTGAATGTTGTTGGAATTACGTACAAAGTGTTTCGAAGCACCTCCAAAAGTGTTTGAATGTTGTTGGAATTACGTACAAAGTGTTTCGTTGCACCTCCAAAAGTGTTTAAATGCTGTAGGAATTACGTACAAAGTGTTTCGAAGCACCTCCAAAAGTGTTTGAATGCTGTAGGAATTACGTACAAAGTGTTTCGAAGCACCTCCAAAAGTGTTTGAATGTTGTTGGAATTACGTACAAAGTGTTTCGAAGCACCTCCAAAAGTGTTTGAATGTTGTTGGAATTACGTACAAAGTGTTTCGAAGCACCTCTAAAAGTGTTTGAATGCTGTTGGAATTACGTACAAAGTGTTTCGAAGCACCTCCAAAAGTGTTTGAATGTTGTTGGAATTACGTACAAAGTGTTTCGAAGCACCTCCAAAAGTGTTTGAATGCTGTTGGAATTACGTACAAAGTGTTTCGTTGCACCTCCAAAAGTGTTTGAATGCTGTTGTAATTACGTGCAAAGTGTTTCGAAGCACCTCCAAAAGTGTTTGAATGTTGTTGGAATTACGTACAAAGTGTTTCGTTGCATCTCCAAAAGTGTTTGAATGCTGTAGGAATTACGTACAAAGTGTTTCGAAGCACCTCCAAAAGTGTTTGAATGTTGTTGGAATTACGTACAAAGTGTTTCGAAGCACCTCTAAAAGTGTTTGAATGCTGTTGGAATTACGTACAAAGTGTTTCGAAGCACCTCCAAAAGTGTTTGAATGTTGTTGGAATTACGTACAAAGTGTTTCGAAGCACCTCCAAAAGTGTTTGAATGCTGTAGGAATTACGTACAAAGTGTTTCGAAGCACCTCCAAAAGTGTTTGAATGTTGTTGGAATTACGTACAAAGTGTTTCGAAGCACCTCCAAAAGTGTTTGAATGCTGTTGGAATTACGTACAAAGTGTTTCGAAGCACCTCCAAAAGTGTTTGAATGTTGTTGGAATTACGTACAAAGTGTTTCGAAGCACCTCCAAAAGTGTTTGAATGCTGTTGGAATTACGTACAAAGTGTTTCGTTGCACCTCCAAAAGTGTTTGAATGCTGTTGTAATTACGTGCAAAGTGTTTCGAAGCACCTCCAAAAGTGTTTGAATGTTGTTGGAATTACGTACAAAGTGTTTCGTTGCATCTCCAAAAGTGTTTGAATGCTGTAGGAATTACGTACAAAGTGTTTCGAAGCACCTCCAAAAGTGTTTGAATGTTGTTGGAATTACGTACAAAGTGTTTCGAAGCACCTCCAAAAGTGTTTGAATGTTGTTGGAATTACGTACAAAGTGTTTCGAAGCACCTCCAAAAGTGTTTGAATGTTGTTGGAATTACGTACAAAGTGTTTCGAAGCACCTCCAAAAGTGTTTGAATGTTGTTGGAATTACGTACAAAGTGTTTCGAAGCACCTCCAAAAGTGTTTGAATGTTGTTGGAATTACGTACAAAGTGTTTCGAAGCACCTCCAAAAGTGTTTGAATGTTGTTGGAATTACGTACAAAGTGTTTCGTTGCACCTCCAAAAGTGTTTAAATGCTGTAGGAATTACGTACAAAGTGTTTCGAAGCACCTCCAAAAGTGTTTGAATGCTGTAGGAATTACGTACAAAGTGTTTCGAAGCACCTCCAAAAGTGTTTGAATGTTGTTGGAATTACGTACAAAGTGTTTCGAAGCACCTCCAAAAGTGTTTGAATGCTGTAGGAATGACGTACAAAGTGTTTCGAAGCACCTCCAAAAGTGTTTGAATGTTGTTGGAATTACGTACAAAGTGTTTCGAAGCACCTCCAAAAGTGTTTGAATGCTGTAGGAATTACGTACAAAGTGTTTCGAAGCACCTCCAAAAGTGTTTGAATGTTGTTGGAATTACGTACAAAGTGTTTCGAAGCACCTCCAAAAGTGTTTGAATGCTGTTGGAATTACGTACAAAGTGTTTCGAAGCACCTCCAAAAGTGTTTGAATGTTGTTGGAATTACGTACAAAGTGTTTCGAAGCACCTCCAAAAGTGTTTGAATGTTGTTGGAATTACGTACAAAGTGTTTCGTTGCACCTCCAAAAGTGTTTAAATGCTGTAGGAATTACGTACAAAGTGTTTCGAAGCACCTCCAAAAGTGTTTGAATGCTGTAGGAATTACGTACAAAGTGTTTCGAAGCACCTCCAAAAGTGTTTGAATGTTGTTGGAATTACGTACAAAGTGTTTCGAAGCACCTCCAAAAGTGTTTGAATGCTGTAGGAATTACGTACAAAGTGTTTCGAAGCACCTCCAAAAGTGTTTGAATGTTGTTGGAATTACGTACAAAGTGTTTCGAAGCACCTCCAAAAGTGTTTGAATGCTGTTGGAATTACGTACAAAGTGTTTCGAAGCACCTCCAAAAGTGTTTGAATGTTGTTGGAATTACGTACAAAGTGTTTCGAAGCACCTCCAAAAGTGTTTGAATGCTGTTGGAATTACGTACAAAGTGTTTCGTTGCACCTCCAAAAGTGTTTGAATGCTGTTGTAATTACGTGCAAAGTGTTTCGAAGCACCTCCAAAAGTGTTTGAATGTTGTTGGAATTACGTACAAAGTGTTTCGTTGCATCTCCAAAAGTGTTTGAATGCTGTAGGAATTACGTACAAAGTGTTTCGAAGCACCTCCAAAAGTGTTTGAATGTTGTTGGAATTACGTACAAAGTGTTTCGAAGCACCTCTAAAAGTGTTTGAATGCTGTTGTAATTACGTACAAAGTGTTTCGAAGCACCTCCAAAAGTGTTTGAATGTTGTTGGAATTACGTACAAAGTGTTTCGAAGCACCTCCAAAAGTGTATGAATGCTGTTGGAATTACGTACAAAGTGTTTCGTTGCACCTCCAAAAGTGTTTGAATGCTGTAGGAATTACGTACAAAGTGTTTCGAAGCACCTCCAAAAGTGTTTGAATGTTGTTGGAATTACGTACAAAGTGTTTCGAAGCACCTCCAAAAGTGTTTGAATGTTGTTGGAATTACGTACAAAGTGTTTCGAAGCACCTCCAAAAGTGTTTGAATGTTGTTGGAATTACGTACAAAGTGTTTCGAAGCACCTCCAAAAGTGTTTGAATGTTGTTGGAATTACGTACAAAGTGTTTCGAAGCACCTCCAAAAGTGTTTGAATGTTGTTGGAATTACGTACAAAGTGTTTCGAAGCACCTCCAAAAGTGTTTGAATGTTGTTGGAATTACGTACAAAGTGTTTCGTTGCACCTCCAAAAGTGTTTAAATGCTGTAGGAATTACGTACAAAGTGTTTCGAAGCACCTCCAAAAGTGTTTGAATGCTGTAGGAATTACGTACAAAGTGTTTCGAAGCACCTCCAAAAGTGTTTGAATGTTGTTGGAATTACGTACAAAGTGTTTCGAAGCACCTCCAAAAGTGTTTGAATGCTGTTGGAATTACGTACAAAGTGTTTCGAAGCACCTCCAAAAGTGTTTGAATGTTGTTGGAATTACGTACAAAGTGTTTCGAAGCACCTCCAAAAGTGTTTGAATGTTGTTGGAATTACGTACAAAGTGTTTCGTTGCACCTCCAAAAGTGTTTAAATGCTGTAGGAATTACGTACAAAGTGTTTCGAAGCACCTCCAAAAGTGTTTGAATGTTGTTGGAATTACGTACAAAGTGTTTCGAAGCACCTCCAAAAGTGTTTGAATGTTGTTGGAATTACGTACAAAGTGTTTCGAAGCACCTCCAAAAGTGTTTGAATGTTGTTGGAATTACGTACAAAGTGTTTCGAAGCACCTCCAAAAGTGTTTGAATGTTGTTGGAATTACGTACAAAGTGTTTCGAAGCACCTCCAAAAGTGTTTGAATGTTGTTGGAATTACGTACAAAGTGTTTCGAAGCACCTCCAAAAGTGTTTGAATGTTGTTGGAATTACGTACAAAGTGTTTCGTTGCACCTCCAAAAGTGTTTGAATGCTGTAGGAATTACGTACAAAGTGTTTCAAAGCACCTCCAGAAGTGTTTTAATGTTGTTGGAATTACGTACAAAGTGTTTCGAAGCACCTCCAAAAGTGTTTTAATGTTGTTGGAATTACGTACAAAGTGTTTCGAAGCACCTCCAAAAGTGTTTGAATGTTGTTGGAATTACGTACAAAGTGTTTCGTTGCACCTCCAAAAGAGTTTAAATGCTGTAGGAATTACGTACAAAGTGTTTCGAAGCACCTCCAAAAGTGTTTGAATGTTGTTGGAATTACGTACAAAGTGTTTCGAAGCACCTCCAAAAGTGTTTGAATGTTGTTGGAATTACGTACAAAGTGTTTCGAAGCACCTCCAAAAGTGTTTGAATGCTGTTGGAATTACGTACAAAGTGTTTCGTTGCAACTCCAAAAGTGTTTGAATGCTGTTGTAATTACGTACAAAGTGTTTCGAAGCACCTCCAAAAGTGTTTGAATGTTGTTGGAATTACGTACAAAGTGTTTCGTTGCATCTCCAAAAGTGTTTGAATGCTGTAGGAATTACGTACAAAGTGTTTCGAAGCACCTCCAAAAGTGTTTGAATGTTGTTGGAATTACGTACAAAGTGTTTCGAAGCACCTCCAAAAGTGTTTGAATGTTGTTGGAATTACGTACAAAGTGTTTCGTTGCATCTCCAAAAGTGTTTGAATGCTGTTGGAATTACGTACAAAGTGTTTCGAAGCACCTCCAAAAGTGTTTGAATGTTGTTGGAATTACGTACAAAGTGTTTCGAAGCACCTCCAAAAGTGTTTGAATGTTGTTGGAATTACGTACAAAGTGTTTCGAAGCACCTGAAAAAGTGTTTGAATGCTGTAGGAATTACGTACAAAGTGTTTAGAAGCACCTCCAAAAGTGTTTGAATGTTGTTGGAATTACGTACAAAGTGTTTCGAAGCACCTCCAAAAGTGTTTGAATGCTGTTGGAATTACGTACAAAGTGTTTCGTTGCACCTCCAAAAGTGTTTGAATGCTGTTGGAATTACGTACAAAGTGTTTCGAAGCACCTCCAAAAGTGTTTGAATGTTGTTGGAATTACGTACAAAGTGTTTCGAAGCACCTCCAAAAGTGTTTGAATGTTGTTGGAATTACGTACAAACTGTTTCGAAGCACCTCCAAAAGTGTTTGAATGCTGTAGGAATTACGTACAAAGTGTTTCGAAGCACCTGAAAAAGTGTTTGAATGCTGTAGGAATTACGTACAAAGTGTTTCGTTGCACCTCCAAAAGTGTTTTAATGCTGTAGGAATTACGTACAAAGTGTTTCGAAGCACCTGAAAAAGTGTTTGAATGCTGTAGGAATTACGTACAAAGTGTTTCGAAGCACCTCCAAAAGTGTTTGAATGTTGTTGGAATTACGTACAAAGTGTTTCAAAGCACCTCCAAAAGTGTTTTAATGTTGTTGGAATTACGTACAAAGTGTTTCGAAGCACCTGAAAAAGTGTTTGAATGCTTTAGGAATTACGTACAAAGTGTTTCGAAGCACCTCCAAAAGTGTTTGAATGTTGTTGGAATTACGTACAAAGTGTTTCAAAGCACCTCCAAAAGTGTTTGAATGTTGTTGGAATTACGTACAAAGTGTTTCAAAGCACCTCCAAAGGTGTTTGAATGTTGTTGGAATTACGTTTAAAGTGTTTCGAAGCACCTCCAAAAGTGTTTGAATGTTGTTGGAATTACGTACAAAGTGTTTCAAAGCACCTCCAAAGGTGTTTGAATGTTGTTGGAATTACGTACAAAGTGTTTCAAAGCACCTCCAAAAGTGTTTGAATGTTGTTGGAATTACGTACAAAGTGTTTCAAAGCACCTCCAAAAGTGTTTGAATGCTGTAGGAATTACGTACAAAGTGTTTCAAAGCACCTCCAGAAGTGTTTTAATGTTGTTGGAATTACGTACAAAGTGTTTCGAAGCACCTCCAAAAGTGTTTGAATGTTGTTGGAATTACGTACAAAGTGTTTCGAAGCACCTGAAAAAGTGTTTGAATGTTGTTGGAATTACGTACAAAGTGTTTCGAAGCACCTCCAAAAGTGTTTGAATGTTGTTGGAATTACGTACAAAGTGTTTCAAAGCACCTCCAAAAGTGTTTGAATGTTGTTGGAATTACGTACAAAGTGTTTCAAAGCACCGCCAAAAGTGTTTGAATGTTGTTGGAATTACGTACAAAGTGTTTCAAAGCACCTCCAAAGGTGTTTGAATGTTGTTGGAATTACGTACAAAGTGTTTCAAAGCACCTCCAAAGGTGTTTGAATGTTGTTGGAATTACGTTTAAAGTGTTTCGAAGCACCTCCAAAAGTGTTTGAATGTTGTTGGAATTACGTACAAAGTGTTTCAAAGCACCGCCAAAAGTGTTTGAATGTTGTTGGAATTACGTACAAAGTGTTTCAAAGCACCTCCAAAAGTGTTTGAATGTTGTTGGAATTACGTACAAAGTGTTTCAAAGCACCTCCAAAGGTGTTTGAATGCTGTTGGAATTACGTACAAAGTGTTTCAAAGCACCTCCAAAGGTGTTTGAATGTTGTTGGAATTACGTACAAAGTGTTTCAAAGCACCTCCAAAAGTGTTTGAATGTTGTTGGAATTACGTACAAAGTGTTTCAAAGCACCTCCAAAAGTGTTTGAATGTTGTTGGAATTACGTACAAAGTGTTTCAAAGCACCGCCAAAAGTGTTTGAATGTTGTTGGAATTACGTACAAAGTGTTTCAAAGCACCTCCAAAAGTGTTTGAATGTTGTTGGAATTACGTACAAAGTGTTTCGAAGCACCCCCAAAAGTGTTTGAATGTTGTTGGAATTACGTACAAAGTGTTTCGAAGCACTTCCGAAGGTGTTTGAATGTTGTTGGAATTACGTACAAAGTGTTTCAAAGCACCTCCAAAGGTGTTTGAATGTTGTTGGAATTACGTACAAAGTGTTTCAAAGCACCTCCAAAAGTGTTTGAATGTTGTTGGAATTGCGTACAAAGTGTTTCGAAGCACCTGTAAAGGTGTTTGAATGTTGTTGGAATTACGTACAAAGTGTTTTAAAGCACTTCCGAAGGTGTTTGAATGTTGTTGGAATTACGTACAAAGTGTTTCAAAGCACCTCCAAAGGTGTTTGAATGTTGTTGGAATTACGTACAAAGTGTTTCGAAGCACTTCCGAAGGTGTTTGAATGCTGTTGGAATTACGTACAAAGTGTTTCAAAGCACCTCCAAAAGTGTTTGAATGTTGTTGGAATTACGTACAAAGTGTTTCAAAGCACCGCCAAAAGTGTTTGAATGTTGTTGGAATTACGTACAAAGTGTTTCAAAGCACCTCCAAAGGTGTTTGAATGTTGTTGGAATTACGTACAAAGTGTTTCAAAGCACCTCCAAAGGTGTTTGAATGTTGTTGGAATTACGTTTAAAGTGTTTCGAAGCACCTCCAAAAGTGTTTGAATGTTGTTGGAATTACGTACAAAGTGTTTCAAAGCACCGCCAAAAGTGTTTGAATGTTGTTGGAATTACGTACAAAGTGTTTCAAAGCACCTCCAAAAGTGTTTGAATGTTGTTGGAATTACGTACAAAGTGTTTCAAAGCACCTCCAAAGGTGTTTGAATGCTGTTGGAATTACGTACAAAGTGTTTCAAAGCACCTCCAAAGGTGTTTGAATGTTGTTGGAATTACGTACAAAGTGTTTCAAAGCACCTCCAAAAGTGTTTGAATGTTGTTGGAATTACGTACAAAGTGTTTCAAAGCACCTCCAAAAGTGTTTGAATGTTGTTGGAATTACGTACAAAGTGTTTCAAAGCACCGCCAAAAGTGTTTGAATGTTGTTGGAATTACGTACAAAGTGTTTCAAAGCACCTCCAAAAGTGTTTGAATGTTGTTGGAATTACGTACAAAGTGTTTCGAAGCACCCCCAAAAGTGTTTGAATGTTGTTGGAATTACGTACAAAGTGTTTCGAAGCACTTCCGAAGGTGTTTGAATGTTGTTGGAATTACGTACAAAGTGTTTCAAAGCACCTCCAAAGGTGTTTGAATGTTGTTGGAATTACGTACAAAGTGTTTCAAAGCACCTCCAAAAGTGTTTGAATGTTGTTGGAATTGCGTACAAAGTGTTTCGAAGCACCTGTAAAGGTGTTTGAATGTTGTTGGAATTACGTACAAAGTGTTTTAAAGCACTTCCGAAGGTGTTTGAATGCTGTTGGAATTACGTACAAAGTGTTTCAAAGCACTTCCGAAGGTGTTTGAATGTTGTTGGAATTACGTACAAAGTGTTTCAAAGCACTTCCAAAAGTGTTTGAATGTTGTTGGAATTGCGTACAAAGTGTTTCGAAGCACCTGTAAAGGTGTTTGAATGTTGTTGGAATTACGTACAAAGTGTTTCAAAGCACCTCCAAAAGTGTTTGAATGTTGTTGGAATTACGTACAAAGTGTTTCAAAGCACCTCCAAAGGTGTTTGAATGCTGTTGGAATTACGTACAAAGTGTTTCAAAGCACCTCCAAAGGTGTTTGAATGCTGTTGGAATTACGTACAAAGTGTTTCAATGCACCTCCAAAAGTGTTTGAATGTTGTTGGAATTACGTACAAAGTGTTTCAAAGCACCTCCAAAAGTGTTTGAATGTTGTTGGAATTGCGTACAAAGTGTTTCGAAGCACCTGTAAAGGTGTTTGAATGTTGTTGGAATTACGTACAAAGTGTTTCAAAGCACTTCCGAAGGTGTTTGAATGTTGTTGGAATTACGTACAAAGTGTTTCAAAGCACCTCCAAAGGTGTTTGAATGCTGTTGGAATTACGTACAAAGTGTTTCAAAGCACCTCCAAAAGTGTTTGAATGTTGTTGGAATTACGTACAAAGTGTTTCAAAGCACCTCCAAAAGTGTTTGAATGTTGTTGGAATTGCGTACAAAGTGTTTCGAAGCACCTGTAAAGGTGTTTGAATGTTGTTGGAATTACGTACAAAGTGTTTCAAAGCACCTCCAAAAGTGTTTGAATGTTGTTGGAATTACGTACAAAGTGTTTCAAAGCACCTCCAAAGGTGTTTGAATGCTGTTGGAATTACGTACAAAGTGTTTCAAAGCACCTCCAAAGGTGTTTGAATGTTGTTGGAATTACGTACAAAGTGTTTCAAAGCACTTCCGAAGGTGTTTGAATGTTGTTGGAATTACGTACAAAGTGTTTCAAAGCACCTCCAAAAGTGTTTGAATGTTGTTGGAATTACGTACAAAGTGTTTCAAAGCACCTCCAAAAGTGTTTGAATGTTGTTGGAATTACGTACAAAGTGTTTCAATGCACCTCCAAAAGTGTTTGAATGTTGTTGGAATTACGTACAAAGTGTTTCAAAGCACCTCCAAAAGTGTTTGAATGTTGTTGGAATTACGTACAAAGTGTTTCAAAGCACCTCCAAAAGTGTTTGAATGTTGTTGGAATTACGTACAAAGTGTTTCAAAGCACCGCCAAAAGTGTTTGAATGTTGTTGGAATTACGTACAAAGTGTTTCAAAGCACCTCCAAAAGTGTTTGAATGTTGTTGGAATTACGTACAAAGTGTTTCGAAGCACCCCCAAAAGTGTTTGAATGTTGTTGGAATTACGTACAAAGTGTTTCGAAGCACTTCCGAAGGTGTTTGAATGTTGTTGGAATTACGTACAAAGTGTTTCGAAGCACCCCCAAAAGTGTTTGAATGTTGTTGGAATTACGTACAAAGTGTTTCGAAGCACCCCCAAAAGTGTTTGAATGTTGTTGGAATTACGTACAAAGTGTTTCGAAGCATCTCCAAAAGTGTTTGAATGTTGTTGGAATTACGTACAAAGTGTTTCGAAGCACCCCCAAAAGTGTTTGAATGTTGTTGGAATTACGTACAAAGCGTTTCGAAGCACCTCCAAAAGTGTTTAAATGCTGTTGGAATTACGTACAAAGTGTTTCAAAGCACTTCCGAAGGTGTTTGAATGTTGTTGGAATTACGTACAAAGTGTTTCGAAGCACCTCCAAAAGTGTTTGAATGCTGTTGGAATTACGTACAAAGTGTTTCAAAACACTTCCGAAGGTGTTTGAATGTTGTTGGAATTACGTACAAAGTGTTTCGAAGCACCTCCAAAAGTGTTTGAATGTTGTTGGAATTACGTACAAAGTGTTTCGAAGCACCTCCAAAAGTGTTTGAATGCTGTTGGAATTACGTACAAAATGTTTCAAAACACTTCCGAAGGTGTTTGAATGTTGTTGGAATTACGTACAAAGTGTTTCGAAGCACCCCCAAAAGTGTTTGAATGTTGTTGGAATTACGTACAAAGTGTTTCGAAGCACCTCCAAAAGTGTTTGAATGCTGTTGGAATTACGTACAAAGTGTTTCGAAGCACCTCCAAAAGTGTTTTAATGCTGTTGGAATTACGTACAAAGTGTTTCAAAACACTTCCGAAGGTGTTTGAATGTTGTTGGAATTACGTACAAAGCGTTTCGAAGCACCCCCAAAAGTGTTTGAATGTTGTTGGAATTACGTACAAAGTGCTTCAAAGCACCTCTAAAGGTGTTTGAATGCTGTTGGAATTACGTACAAAGTGTTTCGAAGCACCTCCAAAAGTGTTTGAATGCTGTTGGAATTACGTACAAAGTGTTTCAAAACACTTCCGAAGGTGTTTGAATGTTATTGGAATTACGTACAAAGTGTTTCAAAGCACTTCCGAAGGTGTTTGAATGTTGTTGGAATTACGTACAAAGTGTTTCGAAGCACCTCCAAAAGTGTTTGAATGCTGTTGGAATTACGTACAAAATGTTTCAAAACACTTCCGAAGGTGTTTGAATGTTGTTGGAATTACGTACAAAGTGTTTCGAAGCACCCCCAAAAGTGTTTGAATGTTGTTGGAATTACGTACAAAATGTTTCAAAACACTTCCGAAGGTGTTTGAATGTTGTTGGAATTACGTACAAAGTGTTTCGAAGCACCTCCAAAAGTGTTTGAATGTTGTTGGAATTACGTACAAAGTGTTTCGAAGCACCTCCAAAAGTGTTTGAATGCTGTTGGAATTACGTACAAAATGTTTCAAAACACTTCCGAAGGTGTTTGAATGTTGTTGGAATTACGTACAAAGTGTTTCGAAGCACCCCCAAAAGTGTTTGAATGTTGTTGGAATTACGTACAAAGTGTTTCGAAGCACCTCCAAAAGTGTTTGAATGCTGTTGGAATTACGTACAAAGTGTTTCGAAGCACCTCCAAAAGTGTTTTAATGCTGTTGGAATTACGTACAAAGTGTTTCAAAACACTTCCGAAGGTGTTTGAATGTTGTTGGAATTACGTACAAAGTGTTTCGAAGCACCTCCGAAGGTGTTTGAATGTTGTTGGAATTACGTACAAAGTGTTTCGAAGCACCCCCAAAAGTGTTTGAATGTTGTTGGAATTACGTACAAAGTGTTTCGAAGCACCTCCAAAAGTGTTTGAATGCTGTTGGAGTTACGTACAAAGTGTTTCGAAGCACCCCCAAAAGTGTTTGAATGTTATTGGAATTACGTACAAAGTGTTTCAAAGCACTTCCGAAGGTGTTTGAATGTTGTTGGAATTACGTACAAAGTGTTTCGAAGCACCTCCGAAGGTGTTTGAATGTTGTTGGAATTACGTACAAAGTGTTTCGAAGCACCCCCAAAAGTGTTTGAATGTTGTTGGAATTACGTACAAAGTGTTTCGAAGCACCTCCAAAAGTGTTTGAATGCTGTTGGAGTTACGTACAAAGTGTTTCGAAGCACCCCCAAAAGTGTTTGAATGTTATTGGAATTACGTACAAAGTGTTTCAAAGCACTTCCGAAGGTGTTTGAATGTTGTTGGAATTACGTACAAAGTGTTTCGAAGCACCCCCAAAAGTGTTTGAATGTTGTTGGAATTACGTACAAAGTGTTTCGAAGCACCCCCAAAAAAGTTTGAATGTTGTTGGAATTACGTACAAAGTGTTTCGAAGCACCTCCAAAAGTGATTGAATGTTGTTGGAATTACGTACAAAGTGTTTCAAAGCACCTCCAAAAGTGTTTGAATGTTGTTGGAATTACGTACAAAGTGTTTCAAAGCACCTCCAAAGGTGTTTGAATGTTGTTGGAATTACGTACAAAGTGTTTCAAAGCACCTCCAAAAGTGTTTGAATGTTGTAGGAATTACGTACAAAGTGTTTCAAAGCACCTCCAAAAGTGTTTGAATGTTGTTGGAATTACGTACAAAGTGTTTCAAAGCACCTCCAAAGGTGTTTGAATGTTGTTGGAATTACGTACAAAGTGTTTCAAAGCACCTCCAAAGGTGTTTGAATGTTGTTGGAATTACGTACAAAGTGTTTCAAAGCACCTCCAAAAGTGTTTGAATGTTGTTGGAATTACGTACAAAGTGTTTCAAAGCACCTCCAAAAGTGTTTGAATGTTGTTGGAATTACGTACAAAGTGTTTCAAAGCACCTCCAAAGGTGTTTGAATGTTGTTGGAATTACGTACAAAGTGTTTCAAAGCACCTCCAAAAGTGTTTGAATGTTGTTGGAATTACGTACAAAGTGTTTCAAAGCACCTCCGAAGGTGTTTGAATGTTGTTGTAATTACGTACAAAGTGTTTCAAAGCACCTCCAAAGGTGTTTGAATGTTGTTGGAATTACGTACAAAGTGTTTCAAAGCACCTCCAAAAGTGTTTGAATGTTGTAGGAATTACGTACAAAGTGTTTCAAAGCACCTCCAAAAGTGTTTGAATGTTGTTGGAATTACGTACAAAGTGTTTCAAAGCACCTCCAAAGGTGTTTGAATGTTGTTGGAATTACGTACAAAGTGTTTCGAAGCACCTGCAAAAGTGATTGAATGTTGTTGGAATTACGTACAAAGTGTTTCAAAGCACCTCCAAAGGTGTTTGAATGTTGTTGGAATTACGTACAAAGTGTTTCAAAGCACCTCCAAAGGTGTTTGAATGTTGTTGGAATTACGTACAAAGTGTTTCAAAGCACCTCCAAAAGTGTTTGAATGTTGTTGGAATTACGTACAAAGTGTTTCAAAGCACCTCCAAAAGTGTTTGAATGTTGTTGGAATTACGTACAAAGTGTTTCAAAGCACCTCCAAAGGTGTTTGAATGTTGTTGGAATTACGTACAAAGTGTTTCAAAGCACCTCCAAAAGTGTTTGAATGTTGTTGGAATTACGTACAAAGTGTTTCAAAGCACCTCCAAAAGTGTTTGAATGTTGTTGGAAATACGTACAAAGTGTTTCAAAGCACCTCCAAAAGTGTTTGAATGTTGTTGGAATTACGTACAAAGTGTTTCAAAGCACCTCCAAAAGTGTTTGAATGTTGTTGGAATTACGTACAAAGTGTTTCAAAGCACCTCCAAAAGTGTTTGAATGTTGTTGGAATTACGTAAAAAGTGTTTCAAAGCACCTCTAAAGGTGTTTGAATGTTGTTGGAATTACGTACAAAGTGTTTCAAAGCACCTCCAAAAGTGTTTGAATGTTGTTGGAATTACGTACAAAGTGTTTCAAAGCACCTCCAAAAGTGATTGAATGTTGTTGGAATTACGTACAAAGTGTTTCAAAGCACCTCCAAAAGTGTTTGAATGTTGTTGGAATTACGTACAAAGTGTTTCAAAGCACCTCCAAAAGTGTTTGAATGTTGTTGGAATTACGTAAAAAGTGTTTCAAAGCACCTCTAAATGTGTTTGAATGTTGTTGGAATTACGTACAAAGTGTTTCAAAGCACCTCCAAAAGTGTTTGAATGTTGTTGGAATTACGTACAAAGTGTTTCAAAGCACCTCCAAAAGTGATTGAATGTTGTTGGAATTACGTACAAAGTGTTTCAAAGCACCTCCAAAGGTGTTTGAATGTTGTTGGAATTACGTACAAAGTGTTTCAAAGCACCTCTAAAGGTGTTTGAATGTTGTTGGAATTACGTACAAAGTGTTTCAAAGCACCTCCAAAAGTGTTTGAATGTTGTTGGAAATACGTACAAAGTGTTTCAAAGCACCTCCAAAAGTGTTTGAATGTTGTTGGAATTACGTACAAAGTGTTTCAAAGCACCTCTAAAGGTGTTTGAATGTTGTAGGAATTACGTACAAAGTGTTTCAAAGCACCTCCAAAAGTGTTTGAATGTTGTTGGAATTACGTACAAAGTGTTTCAAAGCACCTCCAAAGGTGTTTGAATGTTGTTGGAATTACGTACAAAGTGTTTCAAAGCACCTCTAAAGGTGTTTGAATGTTGTTGGAATTACGTACAAAGTGTTTCAAAGCACCTCTAAAGGTGTTTGAATGTTGTTGGAATTACGTACAAAGTGTTTCAAAGCACCTCCAAAAGTGTTTGAATGTTGTTGGAAATACGTACAAAGTGTTTCAAAGCACCTCCAAAAGTGTTTGAATGTTGTTGGAATTACGTACAAAGTGTTTCAAAGCACCTCCAAAAGTGTTTGAATGTTGTTGGAATTACGTACAAAGTGTTTCAAAGCACCTCCAAAGGTGTTTGAATGTTGTTGGAATTACGTACAAAGTGTTTCGAAGCACCTCCAAAAGTGTTTGAATGTTGTTGGAATTACGTACAAAGTGTTTCAAAGCACCTCCAAAAGTGTTTGAATGTTGTTGGAAATACGTACAAAGTGTTTCAAAGCACCTCCAAAAGTGTTTGAATGTTGTTGGAATTACGTACAAAGTGTTTCAAAGCACCTCCAAAAGTGTTTGAATGTTGTTGGAATTACGTACAAAGTGTTTCAAAGCACCTCCAAAGGTGTTTGAATGTTGTTGGAATTACGTACAAAGTGTTTCAAAGCACCTCCAAAAGTGTTTGAATGTTGTTGGAATTACGTACAAAGTGTTTCAAAGCACCTCCAAAAGTGTTTGAATGTTGTTGGAAATACGTACAAAGTGTTTCAAAGCACCTCCAAAAGTGTTTGAATGTTGTTGGAATTACGTACAAAGTGTTTCAAAGCACCTCCAAAAGTGTTTGAATGTTGTTGGAATTACGTAAAAAGTGCTTCGAAGCACCTTTGAAGGTGTTTGAATGTTGTTGGAATTACGTACAAAGTGTTTCAAAGCACCTCCAAAAGTGTTTGAATGTTGTTGGAATTACGTACAAAGTGTTTCAAAGCACCTCCAAAAGTGATTGAATGTTGTTGGAATTACGTACAAAGTGTTTCAAAGCACCTCCAAAGGTGTTTGAATGTTGTTGGAATTACGTACAAAGTGTTTCAAAGCACCTCCAAAAGTGTTTGAATGTTGTTGGAATTACGTACAAAGTGTTTCAAAGCACCTCCAAAGGTGTTTGAATGTTGTTGGAATTACGTACAAAGTGTTTCAAAGCACCTCCAAAAGTGTTTGAATGTTGTTGGAATTACGTACAAAGTGTTTCAAAGCACCTCCAAAGGTGTTTGAATGTTGTTGGAATTACGTACAAAGTGTTTCGAAGCACCTGCAAAAGTGATTGAATGTTGTTGGAATTACGTACAAAGTGTTTCAAAGCACCTCCAAAGGTGTTTGAATGTTGTTGGAATTACGTACAAAGTGTTTCAAAGCACCTCTAAAGGTGTTTGAATGTTGTTGGAATTACGTACAAAGTGTTTCAAAGCACCTCTAAAGGTGTTTGAATGTTGTTGGAATTACGTACAAAGTGTTTCAAAGCACCTCCAAAAGTGTTTGAATGTTGTTGGAATTACGTACAAAGTGTTTCAAAGCACCTCCAAAAGTGTTTGAATGTTGTTGGAATTACGTACAAAGTGTTTCAAAGCACCTCCAAAGGTGTTTGAATGTTGTTGGAATTACGTACAAAGTGTTTCAAAGCACCTCCAAAGGTGTTTGAATGTTGTTGGAATTACGTACAAAGTGTTTCAAAGCACCTCCAAAAGTGTTTGAATGTTGTTGGAACTACGTACAAAGTGTTTCAAAGCACCTCCAAAGGTGTTTGAATGTTGTAGGAATTACGTACAAAGTGTTTCGAAGCACCTGCAAAAGTGATTGAATGTTGTTGGAATTACGTACAAAGTGTTTCAAAGCACCTCCAAAGGTGTTTGAATGTTGTTGGAATTACGTACAAAGTGTTTCAAAGCACCTCCAAAGGTGTTTGAATGTTGTTGGAATTACGTACAAAGTGTTTCAAAGCACCTCCAAAAGTGTTTGAATGTTGTTGGAATTACGTACAAAGTGTTTCAAAGCACCTCCAAAAGTGTTTGAATGTTGTTGGAATTACGTACAAAGTGTTTCAAAGCACCTCCAAAGGTGTTTGAATGTTGTTGGAATTACGTACAAAGTGTTTCAAAGCACCTCTAAAGGTGTTTGAATGTTGTTGGAATTACGTACAAAGTGTTTCAAAGCACCTCCAAAAGTGTTTGAATGTTGTTGGAATTACGTACAAAGTGTTTCAAAGCACCTCCAAAAGTGTTTGAATGTTGTTGGAATTACGTACAAAGTGTTTCAAAGCACCTCCAAAGGTGTTTGAATGTTGTTGGAATTACGTACAAAGTGTTTCAAAGCACCTCCAAAGGTGTTTGAATGTTGTTGGAATTACGTACAAAGTGTTTCAAAGCACCTCCAAAAGTGTTTGAATGTTGTTGGAATTACGTACAAAGTGTTTCAAAGCACCTCCAAAAGTGTTTGAATGTTGTTGGAATTACGTACAAAGTGTTTCAGAGCACCTCCAAAGGTGTTTGAATGTTGTTGGAATTACGTACAAAGTGTTTCAAAGCACCTCCAAAGGTGTTTGAATGTTGTTGGAATTACGTACAAAGTGTTTCGAAGCACCTGCAAAAGTGATTGAATGTTGTTGGAATTACGTACAAAGTGTTTCAAAGCACCTCCAAAGGTGTTTGAATGTTGTTGGAATTACGTACAAAGTGTTTCAAAGCACCTCCAAAGGTGTTTGAATGTTGTTGGAATTACGTACAAAGTGTTTCAAAGCACCTCCAAAAGTGTTTGAATGTTGTTGGAATTACGTACAAAGTGTTTCGAAGCACCTCCAAAAGTGTTTGAATGTTGTTGGAATTACGTACAAAGTGTTTCAAAGCACCTCCAAAGGTGTTTGAATGTTGTTGGAATTACGTACAAAGTGTTTCAAAGCATCTCTAAAGGTGTTTAAATGTTGTTGGAATTACGTACAAAGTGTTTCGAAGCACCTCCAAAAGTGATTGAATGTTGTTGGAATTACGTACAAAGTGTTTCAAAGCACCTCCAAAAGTGTTTGAATGTTGTTGGAATTACGTACAAAGTGTTTCAAAGCATCTCTAAAGGTGTTTAAATGTTGTTGGAATTACGTACAAAGTGTTTCAAAGCACCTCCAAAGGTGTTTGAATGTTGTTGGAATTACGTACAAAGTGTTTCAAAGCACCTCCAAAAGTGTTTGAATGTTGTTGGAACTACGTACAAAGTGTTTCAAAGCACCTCCAAAGGTGTTTGAATGTTGTAGGAATTACGTACAAAGTGTTTCGAAGCACCTGCAAAAGTGATTGAATGTTGTTGGAATTACGTACAAAGTGTTTCAAAGCACCTCCAAAGGTGTTTGAATGTTGTTGGAATTACGTACAAAGTGTTTCAAAGCACCTCTAAAGGTGTTTGAATGTTGTTGGAATTACGTACAAAGTGTTTCAAAGCACCTCCAAAAGTGTTTGAATGTTGTTGGAATTACGTACAAAGTGTTTCAAAGCACCTCCAAAAGTGATTGAATGTTGTTGGAATTACGTACAAAGTGTTTCAAAGCACCTCCAAAGGTGTTTGAATGTTGTTGGAATTACGTACAAAGTGTTTCAAAGCACCTCCAAAAGTGTTTGAATGTTGTTGGAATTACGTACAAAGTGTTTCAAAGCACCTCCAAAAGTGTTTGAATGTTGTTGGAATTACGTACAAAGTGTTTCAAAGCACCTCCAAAGGTGTTTGAATGTTGTTGGAATTACGTACAAAGTGTTTCAAAGCACCTCCAAAGGTGTTTAAATGTTGTTGGAATTACGTACAAAGTGTTTCGAAGCACCTGCAAAAGTGATTGAATGTTGTTGGAATTACGTACAAAGTGTTTCAAAGCACCTCCAAAGGTGTTTGAATGTTGTTGGAATTACGTACAAAGTGTTTCAAAGCACCTCCAAAGGTGTTTGAATGTTGTTGGAATTACGTACAAAGTGTTTCAAAGCACCTCCAAAGGTGTTTGAATGTTGTTGGAATTACGTACAAAGTGTTTCAAAGCACCTCCAAAAGTGTTTGAATGTTGTTGGAATTACGTACAAAGTGTTTCAAAGCACCTCCAAAAGTGTTTGAATGTTGTTGGAATTACGTACAAAGTGTTTCAAAGCACCTCCAAAGGTGTTTGAATGTTGTTGGAATTACGTACAAAGTTTTTCAAAGCACCTCCAAAAGTGTTTGAATGTTGTTGGAATTGCGTACAAAGTGTTTCAAAGCACCTAAAAAAATGTTTGAATGTTGTTGGAATTGCGTACAAAGTGTTTCAAAGCACCTCCAAAAGTGTTTGAATGTTGTTGGAATTACGTACAAAGTGTTTCAAAGCATCTCTAAAGGTGTTTAAATGTTGTTGGAATTACGTACAAAGTGTTTCAAAGCACCTCCAAAAGTGTTTGAATGTTGTTGGAATTGCGTACAAAGTGTTTCGAAGCACCTCCAAAAGTGTTTGAATGTTGTTGGAATTACGTACAAAGTGTTTCAAAGCATCTCTAAAGGTGTTTAAATGTTGTTGGAATTACGTACAAAGTGTTTCAAAGCACCTCTAAAGGTGTTTGAATGTTGTTGGAATTACGTACAAAGTGTTTCAAAGCACCTCCAAAAGTGTTTGAATGTTGTTGGAACTACGTACAAAGTGTTTCGAAGCACCCCCAAAAGTGTTTGAATGTTGTTGGAATTACGTTCAAAGTGTTTCGAAGCACCTCCAAAAGTGTTTGAATGTTGTTGGAATTACGTACAAAGTGTTTCAAAGCATCTCCAAAGGTGTTTGAATGTTGTTGGAATTACGTACAAAGTGTTTCAAAGCACCTCTAAAGGTGTTTGAATGTTGTTGGAATTACGTACAAAGTGTTTCAAAGCACCTCCAAAAGTGTTTGAATGTTGTTGGAACTACGTACAAAGTGTTTCGAAGCACCCCCAAAAGTGTTTGAATGTTGTTGGAATTACGTTCAAAGTGTTTCGAAGCACCTCCAAAAGTGTTTGAATGTTGTTGGAATTACGTACAAAGTGTTTCAAAGCATCTCTAAAGGTGTTTAAATGTTGTTGGAATTACGTACAAAGTGTTTCAAAGCACCTCCAAAAGTGTTTGAATGTTGTTGGAATTACGTTCAAAGTGTTTCGAAGCACCTCCAAAAGTGTTTGAATGTTGTTGGAATTACGTACAAAGTGTTTCAAAGCATCTCTAAAGGTGTTTAAATGTTGTTGGAATTACGTACAAAGTGTTTCAAAGCACCTCTAAAGGTGTTTGAATGTTGTTGGAATTACGTACAAAGTGTTTCGAAGCACCTCCAAAAGTGTTTGAATGCTGTTGGAATTACGTACAAAGTGTTTCGTTGCACCTCCAAAAGTGTTTGAATGTTGTTGGAATTACGTACAAAGTGTTTCAAAGCATCTCTAAAGGTGTTTAAATGTTGTTGGAATTACGTACAAAGTGTTTTAAAGCACCTTTAAAGGTGTTTGAATGTTGTTGGAATTACGTACAAAGTGTTTCAAAGCACCTCCAAAGTGTTTGAATGTTGTTGGAACTACGTACAAAGTGTTTCGAAGCACCTCCAAAAGTGTTTGAATGTTGTTGGAATTACGTACAAAGTGTTTCAAAGCATCTCTAAAGGTGTTTAAATGTTGTTGGAATTACGTACAAAGTGTTTCAAAGCACCTCCAAAGGTGTTTGAATGTTGTTGGAATTGCGTACAAAGTGTTTCGAAGCACCTCCAAAAGTGATTGAATGTTGTTGGAATTACGTACAAAGTGTTTCAAAGCACCTCCAAAAGTGTTTGAATGTTGTTGGAATTAAGTACAAAGTGTTTCAAAGCACCTCCAAAGGTGTTTGAATGTTGTTGGAATTACGTACAAAGTGTTTCAAAGCACCTCCAAAAGTGTTTGAATGTTGTTGGAATTACGTACAAAGTTTTTCAAAGCACCTCCAAAAGTGTTTGAATGTTGTTGGAATTGCGTACAAAGTGTTTCGAAGCACCTCCAAAAGTGTTTGAATGTTGTTGGAATTACGTACAAAGTGTTTCAAAGCACCTCCAAAAGTGTTTGAATGTTGTTGGAATTACGTACAAAGTGTTTCAAAGCACCTCCAAGAGTGTTTGAATGTTGTTGGAATTGCGTACAAAGTGTTTCGAAGCACCTCCAAAAGTGTTTGAATGTTGTTGGAATTACGTACAAAGTGTTTCAAAGCACCTCCAAAAGTGTTTGAATGTTGTTGGAATTACGTACAAAGTGTTTCGTTGCACCTCCAAAAGTGTTTGAATGTTGTTGGAATTACGTACAAAGTGTTTCAAAGCATCTCTAAAGGTGTTTAAATGTTGTTGGAATTACGTACAAAGTGTTTTAAAGCACCTTTAAAGGTGTTTGAATGTTGTTGGAATTACGTACAAAGTGTTTCAAAGCACCTCCAAAGGTGTTTGAATGTTGTTGGAATTGCGTACAAAGTGTTTCGAAGCACCTCCAAAAGTGTTTGAATGTTGTTGGAATTGCGTACAAAGTGTTTCGAAGCACCTCCAAAAGTGTTTGAATGTTGTTGGAATTACGTACAAAGTGTTTCAAAGCATCTCTAAAGGTGTTTAAATGTTGTTGGAATTACGTACAAAGTGTTTCAAAGCACCTCTAAAGGTGTTTGAATGTTGTTGGATTTACGTACAAAGTGTTTCAAAGCACCTCCAAAGGTGTTTGAATGTTGTTGGAATTGCGTACAAAGTGTTTCGAAGCACCTCCAAAAGTGATTGAATGTTGTTGGAATTACGTACAAAGTGTTTAAAAGCACCTCCAAAAGTGTTTGAATGTTGTTGGAATTAAGTACAAAGTGTTTCAAAGCACCTCCAAAGGTGTTTGAATGTTGTTGGAATTACGTACAAAGTGTTTCAAAGCACCTCCAAAAGTGTTTGAATGTTGTTGGAATTACGTACAAAGTTTTTCAAAGCACCTCCAAAAGTGTTTGAATGTTGTTGGAATTGCGTACAAAGTGTTTCGAAGCACCTCCAAAAGTGTTTGAATGTTGTTGGAATTACGTACAAAGTGTTTCAAAGCACCTCCAAAAGTGTTTGAATGTTGTTGGAATTACGTACAAAGTGTTTCAAAGCACCTCCAAAAGTGTTTGAATGTTGTTGGAATTGCGTACAAAGTGTTTCGAAGCACCTCCAAAAGTGTTTGAATGTTGTTGGAATTACGTACAAAGTGTTTCAAAGCACCTCCAAAAGTGTTTGAATGTTGTTGGAATTACGTACAAAGTGTTTCGTTGCACCTCCAAAAGTGTTTGAATGTTGTTGGAATTACGTACAAAGTGTTTCAAAGCATCTCTAAAGGTGTTTAAATGTTGTTGGAATTACGTACAAAGTGTTTTAAAGCACCTTTAAAGGTGTTTGAATGTTGTTGGAATTACGTACAAAGTGTTTCAAAGCACCTCCAAAGGTGTTTGAATGTTGTTGGAATTGCGTACAAAGTGTTTCGAAGCACCTCCAAAAGTGTTTGAATGTTGTTGGAATTGCGTACAAAGTGTTTCGAAGCACCTCCAAAAGTGTTTGAATGTTGTTGGAATTACGTACAAAGTGTTTCAAAGCATCTCTAAAGGTGTTTAAATGTTGTTGGAATTACGTACAAAGTGTTTCAAAGCACCTCTAAAGGTGTTTGAATGTTGTTGGATTTACGTACAAAGTGTTTCAAAGCACCTCCAAAAGTGTTTGAATGTTGTTGGAATTACGTACAAAGTGTTTCAAAGCACCTCCAAAAGTGTTTGAATGTTGTTGGAATTACGTACAAAGTGTTTCGTTGCACCTCCAAAAGTGTTTGAATGTTGTTGGAATTACGTACAAAGTGTTTCAAAGCACCTCCAAAAGTGTTTGAATGTTGTTGGAATTACGTACAAAGTGTTTCAAAGCATCTCTAAAGGTGTTTAAATGTTGTTGGAATTACGTACAAAGTGTTTCGAAGCACCTCCAAAAGTGTTTGAATGTTGTTGGAATTACGTACAAAGTGTTTCAAAGCATCTCTAAAGGTGTTTAAATGTTGTTGGAATTACGTACAAAGTGTTTTAAAGCACCTTTAAAGGTGTTTGAATGTTGTTGGAATTACGTACAAAGTGTTTCAAAGCACCTCCAAAGGTGTTTGAATGTTGTTGGAATTGCGTACAAAGTGTTTCGAAGCACCTCCAAAAGTGATTGAATGTTGTTGGAATTACGTACAAAGTGTTTCAAAGCACCTCCAAAAGTGTTTGAATGTTGTTGGAATTAAGTACAAAGTGTTTCAAAGCACCTCCAAAGGTGTTTAAATGTTGTTGGAATTACGTACAAAGTGTTTCAAAGCACCTCCAAAGGTGTTTGAATGTTGTTGGAATTGCGTACAAAGTGTTTCGAAGCACCTCCAAAAGTGTTTGAATGTTGTTGGAATTACGTACAAAGTGTTTCGAAGCACCTCCAAAAGTGTTTGAATGTTGTTGGAATTACGTACAAAGTGTTTCGAAGCATCTCCAAAAGTGTTTTAATGCTGTTGGAATTACGTACAAAGTGTTTCGAAGCACCTCCAAAAGTATTTAAATGCTGTTGGAATTGCGTACAAAGTGTTTCGAAGCACCTCCAAAAGTGTTTGAATGTTGTTGGAATTACGTACAAAGTGTTTCAAAGCACCTCCAAAAGTGTTTGAATGTTGTTGGAACTACGTACAAAGTGTTTCGAAGCACCCCCAAAAGTGTTTGAATGTTGTTGGAATTGCGTACAAAGTGTTTCGAAGCACCTCCAAAAGTATTTAAATGCTGTTGGAATTGCGTACAAAGTGTTTCGAAGCACCTCCAAAAGTGTTTGAATGTTGTTGGAATTACGTACAAAGTGTTTCGAAGCACCTCCAAAAGTGTTTGAATGTTGTTGGAACTACGTACAAAGTGTTTCGAAGCACCTCCAAAAGTGTTTGAATGTTGTTGGAATTACGTACAAAGTGTTTCAAAGCACCTCCAAAAGTGTTTGAATGTTGTTGGAACTACGTACAAAGTGTTTCGAAGAACCTCCAAAAGTGTTTGAATGTTGTTGGAATTACGTACAAAGTGTTTCAAAGCACCTCCAAAAGTGTTTGAATGTTGTTGGAATTACGTACAAAGTGTTTCAAAGCACCTCCAAGAGTGTTTGAATGTTGTTGGAATTACGTACAAAGTGTTTAAAAGCACCTCCAAAAGTGTTTGAATGCTGTTGGAAATACGTACAAAGTGTTTCAAAGCATCTCCAAAAGTGTTTGAATGCTGTTGGAATTACGTACAAAGTGTTTCAAAGCACCTCCAAAAGTGTTTGAATGTTGTTGGAATTACGTACAAAGTGTTTCAAAGCACCTCCAAAAGTGTTTGAATGTTGTTGGAATTACGTACAAAGTGTTTCAAAGCACCTCCAAAAGTGTTTGAATGTTGTTGGAATTACGTACAAAGTGTTTCAAAGCACCTCCAAAAGTGTTTGAATGCTGTTGGAATTACGTACAAAGTGTTTCGAAGAACCTCCAAAAGTGTTTGAATGTTGTTGGAATTACGTACAAAGTGTTTCAAAGCACCTTCAAAGGTGTTTGAATGTTGTTGGAATTACGTACAAAGTGTTTCAAAGCACCTCCAAAAGTGTTTGAATGCTGTTGGAATTACGTACAAAGTGTTTCGAAGAACCTCCAAAAGTGTTTGAATGCTGTTGGAATTACGTACAAAGTGTTTCGAGGAACCTCCAAAAGTGTTTGAATGTTGTTGAAATTACGTACAAAGTGTTTAAAAGCACCTCCAAAGGTGTTTGAATGCTCTTGGAATTACGTACAAAGTGTTTCAAAGCACCTCCAAAGGTGTTTGGATGTTGTTGGAATTACGTACAAAGTGTTTCAAAGCACCTCCAAAAGTGTTTGAATGTTGTTGGAATTACGTACAAAGTGTTTCAAAGCACCTCCAAAAGTGTTTGAATGTTGTTGGAATTACGTACAAAGTGTTTCAAAGCACCTCCAAAAGTGTTTGAATGTTGTTGGAAATACGTACAAAGTGTTTCAAAGCACCTTCAAAGGTGTTTGAATGTTGTTGGAATTACGTACAAAGTGTTTCAAAGCACCTCCAAAAGTGTTTGAATGCTGTTGGAATTACGTACAAAGTGTTTCAAAGCACCTTCAAAGGTGTTTGAATGTTGTTGGAATTACGTACAAAGTGTTTCAAAGCACCTCCAAAAGTGTTTGAATGTTGTTGGAATTACGTACAAAGTGTTTCAAAGCACCTCCAAAAGTGTTTGAATGTTGTTGGAATTACGTACAAAGTGTTTCAAAGCACCTCCAAGAGTGTTTGAATGTTGTTGGAATTACGTACAAAGTGTTTCAAAGCACCTCCAAAAGTGTTTGAATGTTGTTGGAATTACGTACAAAGTGTTTCAAAGCACCTCCAAAAGTGTTTGAATGCTGTTGGAATTACGTACAAAGTGTTTCAAAGCACCTCCAAAGGTGTTTGGATGTTGTTGGAATTACGTACAAAGTGTTTCAAAGCACCTCCAAAAGTGTTTGAATGTTGTTGGAATTACGTACAAAGTGTTTCAAAGCACGTCCAAAAGTGTTTGAATGTTGTTGGAATTACGTACAAAGTGTTTCAAAGCACCTCCAAAAGTGTTTGAATGTTGTTGGAATTACGTACAAAGTGTTTCAAAGCACCTCCAAGAGTGTTTGAATGTTGTTGGAATTACGTACAAAGTGTTTCAAAGCACCTCCAAAAGTGTTTGAATGCTGTTGGAATTACGTACAAAGTGTTTCAAAGCACCTCCAAAGGTGTTTGGATGTTGTTGGAATTACGTACAAAGTGTTTCAAAGCACCTCCAAAAGTGTTTGAATGTTGTTGGAATTACGTACAAAGTGTTTCAAAGCACCTCCAAAAGTGTTTGAATGTTGTTGGAATTACGTACAAAGTGTTTCAAAGCACCTCCAAAGGTGTTTGGATGTTGTTGGAATTACGTACAAAGTGTTTCAAAGCACCTCCAAAAGTGTTTGAATGTTGTTGGAATTACGTACAAAGTGTTTCAAAGCACCTCCAAAAGTGTTTGAATGTTGTTGGAATTACGTACAAAGTGTTTCAAAGCACCTCCAAAAGTGTTTGAATGCTGTTGGAATTACGTACAAAGTGTTTCGAAGAACCTCCAAAAGTGTTTGAATGTTGTTGGAATTACGTACAAAGTGTTTAAAAGCACCTCCAAAGGTGTTTGAATGCTCTTGGAATTACGTACAAAGTGTTTCGAAGAACCTCCAAAAGTCTTTGAATGTTGTTGGAATTACGTACAAAGTGTTTCAAAGCACCTTCAAAGGTGTTTGAATGTTGTTGGAATTACGTACAAAGTGTTTCAAAGCACCTCCAAAAGTGTTTGAATGCTGTTGGAATTACGTACAAAGTGTTTCGAAGAACCTCCAAAAGTGTTTGAATGCTGTTGGAATTACGTACAAAGTGTTTCGAGGAACCTCCAAAAGTGTTTGAATGTTGTTGAAATTACGTACAAAGTGTTTAAAAGCACCTCCAAAGGTGTTTGAATGCTCTTGGAATTACGTACAAAGTGTTTCAAAGCACCTCCAAAGGTGTTTGGATGTTGTTGGAATTACGTACAAAGTGTTTCAAAGCACCTCCAAAAGTGTTTGAATGTTGTTGGAATTACGTACAAAGTGTTTCAAAGCACCTCCAAAAGTGTTTGAATGTTGTTGGAATTACGTACAAAGTGTTTCAAAGCACCTCCAAAAGTGTTTGAATGTTGTTGGAAATACGTACAAAGTGTTTCAAAGCACCTTCAAAGGTGTTTGAATGTTGTTGGAATTACGTACAAAGTGTTTCAAAGCACCTCCAAAAGTGTTTGAATGCTGTTGGAATTACGTACAAAGTGTTTCAAAGCACCTTCAAAGGTGTTTGAATGTTGTTGGAATTACGTACAAAGTGTTTCAAAGCACCTCCAAAAGTGTTTGAATGTTGTTGGAATTACGTACAAAGTGTTTCAAAGCACCTCCAAAAGTGTTTGAATGTTGTTGGAATTACGTACAAAGTGTTTCAAAGCACCTCCAAGAGTGTTTGAATGTTGTTGGAATTACGTACAAAGTGTTTCAAAGCACCTCCAAAAGTGTTTGAATGTTGTTGGAATTACGTACAAAGTGTTTCAAAGCACCTCCAAAAGTGTTTGAATGCTGTTGGAATTACGTACAAAGTGTTTCAAAGCACCTCCAAAGGTGTTTGGATGTTGTTGGAATGACGTACAAAGTGTTTCAAAGCACCTCCAAAAGTGTTTGAATGTTGTTGGAATTACGTACAAAGTGTTTCAAAGCACGTCCAAAAGTGTTTGAATGTTGTTGGAATTACGTACAAAGTGTTTCAAAGCACCTCCAAAAGTGTTTGAATGTTGTTGGAATTACGTACAAAGTGTTTCGAAGCACCTCCAAAAGTGTTTGAATGTTGTTGGAATTACGTACAAAGTGTTTCAAAGCACCTCCAAAAGTGTTTGAATGTTGTTGGAATTACGTACAAAGTGTTTCAAAGCACCTCCAAGAGTGTTTGAATGTTGTTGGAATTACGTACAAAGTGTTTCAAAGCACCTCCAAAAGTGTTTGAATGTTGTTGGAATTACGTACAAAGTGTTTCAAAGCACCTCCAAAAGTGTTTGAATGTTGTTGGAATTACGTACAAAGTGTTTCAAAGCACCTCCAAAGGTGTTTGGATGTTGTTGGAATTACGTACAAAGTGTTTCAAAGCACCTCCAAAAGTGTTTGAATGTTGTTGGAATTACGTACAAAGTGTTTCAAAGCACCTCCAAAAGTGTTTGAATGTTGTTGGAATTACGTACAAAGTGTTTCAAAGCACCTCCAAAAGTGTTTGAATGCTGTTGGAATTACGTACAAAGTGTTTCGAAGAACCTCCAAAAGTGTTTGAATGTTGTTGGAATTACGTACAAAGTGTTTCAAAGCACCTCCAAAGGTGTTTGAATGCTGTTGGAATTACGTACAAAGTGTTTCAAAGCACCTCCAAAGGTGTTTGGATGTTGTTGGAATTACGTACAAAGTGTTTCAAAGCACCTCCAAAGGTGTTTGAATGTTGTTGGAATTACGTACAAAGTGTTTCAAAGCACCTCCAAAAGTGTTTGAATGTTGTTGGAATTACGTACAAAGTGTTTCAAAGCACCTCCAAAAGTGTTTGAATGTTGTTGGAAATACGTACAAAGTGTTTCAAAGCACCTTCAAAGGTGTTTGAATGTTGTTGGAATTACGTACAAAGTGTTTCAAAGCACCTCCAAAAGTGTTTGAATGCTGTTGGAATTACGTACAAAGTGTTTCAAAGCACCTTCAAAGGTGTTTGAATGTTGTTGGAATTACGTACAAAGTGTTTCAAAGCCCCTCCAAAGGTGTTTGAATGTTGTTGGAATTACGTACAAAGTGTTTCGAAGAACCTCCAAAAGTGTTTGAATGTTGTTGGAATTACGTACAAAGTGTTTCAAAGCACCTCCAAAAGTGTTTGAATGTTGTTGGAATTACGTACAAAGTGTTTCAAAGCACCTCCAAAAGTGTTTGAATGTTGTTGGAATTACGTACAAAGTGTTTCAAAGCACCTCCAAGAGTGTTTGAATGTTGTTGGAATTACGTACAAAGTGTTTAAAAGCACCTCCAAAAGTGTTTGAATGCTGTTGGAATTACGTACAAAGTGTTTCAAAGCACCTCCAAAGGTGTTTGAATGTTGTTGGAATTACGTACAAAGTGTTTCAAAGCACCTCCAAAGGTGTTTGAATGCTGTTGGAATTACGTACAAAGTGTTTCAAAGCACCTCCAAGAGTGTTTGAATGTTGTTGGAATTACGTACAAAGTGTTTAAAAGCACCTCCAAAGGTGTTTGGATGTTGTTGGAATTACGTACAAAGTGTTTCGAAGAACCTCCAAAGGTGTTTGAATGTTGTTGGAATTACGTACAAAGTGTTTCAAAGCCCCTCCAAAGGTGTTTGAATGTTGTTGGAATTACGTACAAAGTGTTTCAAAGCACCTCCAAAAGTGTTTGAATGTTGTTGGAATTACGTACAAAGTGTTTCAAAGCACCTCCAAGAGTGTTTGAATGTTGTTGGAATTACGTACAAAGTGTTTAAAAGCACCTCCAAAAGTGTTTGAATGCTGTTGGAAATACGTACAAAGTGTTTCAAAGCATCTCCAAAAGTGTTTGAATGCTGTTGGAATTACGTACAAAGTGTTTCAAAGCACCTCCAAAGGTGTTTGAATGTTGTTGGAATTACGTACAAAGTGTTTCAAAGCACCTCCAAAAGTGTTTGAATGTTGTTGGAATTACGTACAAAGTGTTTCAAAGCCCCTCCAAAGGTGTTTGAATGTTGTTGGAATTACGTACAAAGTGTTTCGAAGAACCTCCAAAAGTGTTTGAATGTTGTTGGAATTACGTACAAAGTGTTTCAAAGCACCTCTAAAAGTGTTTGAATGCTGTTGGAATTACGTACAAAGTGTTTCGAAGAACCTCCAAAAGTGTTTGAATGTTGTTGGAATTACGTACAAAGTGTTTCAAAGCATCTCCAAAAGTGTTTGAATGTTGTTGGAATTACGTACAAAGTGTTTAAAAGCACCTCCAAAAGTGTTTGAATGCTGTTGGAAATACGTACAAAGTGTTTCAAAGCATCTCCAAAAGTGTTTGAATGCTGTTGGAATTACGTACAAAGTGTTTCAAAGCACCTCCAAAGGTGTTTGAATGTTGTTGGAATTACGTACAAAGTGTTTCAAAGCACCTCCAAAAGTGTTTGAATGTTGTTGGAATTACGTACAAAGTGTTTCAAAGCACCTCCAAAAGTGTTTGAATGTTGTTGGAATTACGTACAAAGTGTTTCGAAGAACCTCCAAAAGTGTTTGAATGCTGTTGGAAATACGTACAAAGTGTTTCAAAGCACCTCCAAAGGTGTTTGAATGTTGTTGGAATTACGTACAAAGTGTTTCAAAGCACCTCCAAAAGTGTTTGAATGTTGTTGGAATTACGTACAAAGTGTTTCAAAGCACCTCCAAAAGTGTTTGAATGTTGTTGGAATTACGTACAAAGTGTTTCAAAGCACCTCCAAAAGTGTTTGAATGTTGTTGGAATTACGTACAAAGTGTTTCAAAGCACCTCCAAAGGTGTTTGAATGTTGTTGGAATTACGTACAAAGTGTTTCAAAGCACCTCTAAAGGTGTTTGAATGTTGTTGGAATTACGTACAAAGTGTTTCAAAGCACCTCCAAAAGTGTTTGAATGTTGTTGGAATTACGTACAAAGTGTTTCGAAGAACCTCCAAAAGTGTTTGAATGCTGTTGGAAATACGTACAAAGTGTTTCAAAGCACCTCCAAAGGTGTTTGAATGTTGTTGGAATTACGTACAAAGTGTTTCAAAGCACCTCCAAAAGTGTTTGAATGTTGTTGGAATTACGTACAAAGTGTTTCAAAGCACCTCCAAAAGTGTTTGAATGTTGTTGGAATTACGTACAAAGTGTTTCAAAGCACCTCCAAAAGTGTTTGAATGTTGTTGGAATTACGTACAAAGTGTTTCAAAGCACCTCCAAAGGTGTTTGAATGTTGTTGGAATTACGTACAAAGTGTTTCAAAGCACCTCCAAAAGTGTTTGAATGTTGTTGGAATTACGTACAAAGTGTTTCAAAGCACCTCCAAAGGTGTTTGAATGCTGTTGGAATTACGTACAAAGTGTTTAAAAGCACCTCCAAAGGTGTTTGAATGTTGTTGGAATTACGTACAAAGTGTTTCAAAGCACCTCTAAAGGTGTTTGAATGTTGTTGGAATTACGTACAAAGTGTTTCAAAGCACCTCCAAAAGTGTTTGAATGTTGTTGGAATTACGTACAAAGTGTTTCGAAGAACCTCCAAAAGTGTTTGAATGCTGTTGGAAATACGTACAAAGTGTTTCAAAGCACCTCCAAAGGTGTTTGAATGTTGTTGGAATTACGTACAAAGTGTTTCAAAGCACCTCCAAAAGTGTTTGAATGTTGTTGGAATTACGTACAAAGTGTTTCAAAGCACCTCCAAAAGTGTTTGAATGTTGTTGGAATTACGTACAAAGTGTTTCAAAGCACCTCCAAAAGTGTTTGAATGTTGTTGGAATTACGTACAAAGTGTTTCAAAGCACCTCCAAAGGTGTTTGAATGTTGTTGGAATTACGTACAAAGTGTTTCAAAGCACCTCCAAAAGTGTTTGAATGTTGTTGGAATTACGTACAAAGTGTTTCAAAGCACCTCCAAAGGTGTTTGAATGCTGTTGGAATTACGTACAAAGTGTTTAAAAGCACCTCCAAAGGTGTTTGAATGCTGTTGGAATTACGTACAAAGTGTTTCAAAGCACCTCCAAAGGTGTTTGAATGCTGTTGGAATTACGTACAAAGTGTTTCAAAGCACCTCTAAAGGTGTTTGAATGTTGTTGGAATTACGTACAAAGTGTTTCGAAGAACCTCCAAAGGTGTTTGAATGTTGTTGGAATTACGTACAAAGTGTTTCAAAGCACCTCCAAAAGTGTTTGAATGTTGTTGGAATTACGTACAAAGTGTTTCAAAGCACCTCCAAAGGTGTTTGAATGTTGTTGGAATTACGTACAAAGTGTTTCAAAGCACCTCCAAAAGTGTTTGAATGCTGTTGGAATTACGTACAAAGTGTTTCAAAGCACCTTCAAAGGTGTTTGAATGTTGTTGGAATTACGTACAAAGTGTTTCAAAGCACCTCCAAAGGTGTTTGAATGCTGTTGAAATTACGTACAAAGTGTTTCGAAGAACCTCCAAAAGTGTTTGAATGCTGTTGGAAATACGTACAAAGTGTTTCAAAGCACCTCCAAAGGTGTTTGAATGTTGTTGGAATTACGTACAAAGTGTTTCAAAGCACCTCCAAAGGTGTTTGAATGCTGTTGGAATTACGTACAAAGTGTTTCAAAGCACCTCCAAAGGTGTTTGGATGTTGTTGGAATTACGTACAAAGTGTTTCAAAGCCCCTCCAAAGGTGTTTGAATGTTGTTGGAATTACGTACAAAGTGTTTCGAAGCACCACCAAAGGTGTTTGAATGCTGTTGGAATTACGTACAAAGTGTTTCAAAGCACCTCTAAAGGTGTTTGAATGTTGTTGGAATTACGTACAAAGTGTTTCGAAGAACCTCCAAAGGTGTTTGAATGTTGTTGGAATTACATACAAAGTGTTTCAAAGCACCTCCAAAAGTGTTTGAATGTTGTTGGAATTACGTACAAAGTGTTTCAAAGCACCTCCAAAGGTGTTTGAATGTTGTTGGAATTACGTACAAAGTGTTTCAAAGCACCTCCAAAAGTGTTTGAATGCTGTTGGAATTACGTACAAAGTGTTTCAAAGCACCTTCAAAGGTGTTTGAATGTTGTTGGAATTACGTACAAAGTGTTTCAAAGCACCTCCAAAGGTGTTTGAATGCTGTTGAAATTACGTACAAAGTGTTTCGAAGCACCACCAAAAGTGTTTGAATGTTGTTGGAATTACGTACAAAGTGTTTCGAAGCACCTCCAAAAGTGTTTGAATGTTGTTGGATTTACGTACAAAGTGTTTCGAAGCACCTCCAAAAGTGTTTGAATGTTGTTGGAATGACGTACAAAGTGTTTCAAAGCACCTCCAAAAGTGTTTGAATGTTGTTGGAATTACGTACAAAGTGTTTCGAAGCACCTCCAAAAGTGTTTGAATGTTGTTGGAATTACGTACAAAGTGTTTCGAAGCACCACCAAAAGTGTTTGAATGTTGTTGGAATTACGTACAAAGTGTTTCGAAGCACCTCCAAAAGTGTTTGAATGTTGTTGGAATTACGTACAAAGTGTTTCGAAGCACCTCCAAAAGTGTTTGAATGTTGTTGGATTTACGTACAAAGTGTTTCGAAGCACCTCCAAAAGTGTTTGAATGTTGTTGGAATTACGTACAAAGTGTTTTGAAGCACCTCCAAAAGTGTTTAAATGTTGTTGGAATTACGTACAAAGTGTTTCAAAGAACCTTCAAAAGAGTTTGAATGTTGTTGGAATTACGTACAAAGTGTTTCGAAGCACCACCAAAAGTGTTTGAATGTTGTTGGAATTACGTACAAAGTGTTTCGAAGCACCTCCAAAAGTGTTTGAATGTTGTTGGAATTACGTACAAAGTGTTTCAAAGCACCTCCAAAAGTGTTTGAATGCTGTTGGAATTACGTATAAAGTGTTTCGATGCACCTCCAAAAGTGTTTGAATGTTGTTGGAATTACGTACAAAGTGTTTCGAAGCACCTCCAAAAGTGTTTGAATGTTGTTGGAATTACGTACAAAGTGTTTCGAAGCACCACCAAAAGTGTTTGAATGTTGTTGGAATTACGTACAAAGTGTTTCGAAGCACCTCCAAAAGTGTTTGAATGTTGTTGGAATTACGTACAAAGTGTTTCGAAGCACCTCCAAAAGTGTTTGAATGTTGTTGGATTTACGTACAAAGTGTTTCGAAGCACCTCCAAAAGTGTTTGAATGTTGTTGGAATTACGTACAAAGTGTTTTGAAGCACCTCCAAAAGTGTTTAAATGTTGTTGGAATTACGTACAAAGTGTTTCAAAGAACCTTCAAAAGAGTTTGAATGTTGTTGGAATTACGTACAAAGTGTTTCGAAGCACCACCAAAAGTGTTTGAATGTTGTTGGAATTACGTACAAAGTGTTTCGAAGCACCTCCAAAAGTGTTTGAATGTTGTTGGATTTACGTACAAAGTGTTTCGAAGCACCTCCAAAAGTGTTTGAATGTTGTTGGAATGACGTACAAAGTGTTTCAAAGCACCTCCAAAAGTGTTTGAATGTTGTTGGAATTACGTACAAAGTGTTTCAAAGCACCTCCAAAAGTGTTTGAATGTTGTTGGAATTACGTACAAAGTGTTTCAAAGCACCTCCAAAAGTGTTTGAATGCTGTTGGAATTACGTATAAAGTGTTTCGATGCACCTCCAAAAGTGTTTGAATGTTGTTGGAATTACGTACAAAGTGTTTCGAAGCACCTCCAAAAGTGTTTGAATGTTGTTGGAATTACGTACAAAGTGTTTCGAAGCACCACCAAAAGTGTTTGAATGTTGTTGGAATTACGTACAAAGTGTTTCGAAGCACCTCCAAAAGTGTTTGAATGTTGTTGGAATTACGTACAAAGTGTTTCGAAGCACCTCCAAAAGTGTTTGAATGTTGTTGGAATTACGTACAAAGTGTTTCGAAGCACCTCCAAAAGTGTTTGAATGTTGTTGGAATTACGTACAAAGTGTTTCGAAGCACCTCCAAAAGTGTTTGAATGTTGTTGGAATTACGTACAAAGTGTTTCGAAGCACCTCCAAAAGTGTTTGAATGTTGTTGGAATTACGTACAAAATGTTTCGAAGCACCTCCAAAAGTGTTTGAATGTTGTTGGAATTACGTACAAAGTGTTTCGAAGCACCTCCAAAAGTGTTTGAATGTTGTTGGAATTACGTACAAAGTGTTTCGAAGCACCTCCAAAAGAGTTTGTATGTTGTTGGAATTACGTACAAAGTGTTTCGAAGCACCTCCAAAAGTGTTTGAATGTTGTTGGAATTACCTGCAAAGTGTTTCGAAGCACCTCCAAAAGGGTTTGAATGTTGTTGGAATTACGTACAAAGTGTTTCGAAGCACCACCAAAAGTGTTTGAATGTTGTTGGAATTACGTACAAAGTGTTTCGAAGCACCTCCAAAAGTGTTTGAATGTTGTTGGAATTACGTACAAAGTGTTTCAAAGCACCTCCAAAAGTGTTTGAATGTTGTTGGAATTACGTACAAAGTGTTTCGAAGCACCTCCAAAAGTGTTTGAATGTTGTTGGAATTACGTACAAAGTGTTTCGAAGCACCTCCAAAAGTGTTTGAATGTTGTTGGAATTACGTACAAAGTGTTTCGAAGCACCTCCAAAAGTGTTTGAATGTTGTTGGAATTACGTACAAAGTGTTTCGAAGCACCTCCAAAAGAGTTTGAATGTTGTTGGAATTACGTACAAAGTGTTTCGAAGCACCTCCAAAAGTGTTTGAATGTTGTTGGAATTACCTGCAAAGTGTTTCGAAGCACCTCCAAAAGGGTTTGAATGTTGTTGGAATTACGTACAAAGTGTTTCGAAGCACCTCCAAAAGTGTTTGAATGTTGTTGGAATTACCTGCAAAGTGTTTCGAAGCACCTCCAAAAGTGTTTGAATGTTGTTGGAATTGCGTACAAAGTGTTTCGAAGCACCTCCAAAAGTGTTTGAATGTTGTTGGAATTACGTACAAAGTGTTTTGAAGCACCTCCAAAAGTGTTTGAATGTTGTTGGAATTGCGTACAAAGTGTTTCGAAGCACCTCCAAAAGTGTTTGAATGTTGTTGGAATTACGTACAAAGTGTTTTGAAGCACCTTCAAAAGTGTTTAAATACTGTTGGAATTACGTACAAAGTGTTTCAAAAAACCTCCAAAAGTGTTTGAATTTTGTTGGAATTACGTACAAAGTGTTTCAAAGCACCACCAAAAGTGTTTGAATGTTGTTGGAATTACGTATAAAGTGTTTCGAAGCACCTCCAAAAGTGTTTGAATGTTGTTGGATTTACGTACAAAGTGTTTCGAAGCACCTCCAAAAGTGTTTGAATGTTGTTGGAATTACGTACAAAGTGTTTCGAAGCACCTCCAAAAGGGTTTGAATGTTGTTGGAATTACGTATAAAGTGTTTCGAAGCACCTCCAAAAGTGTTTGAATGTTGTTGGATTTACGTACAAAGTGTTTCGAAGCACCTCCAAAAGTGTTTGAATGTTGTTGGAATTACGTACAAAGTGTTTCGAAGCACCTCCAAAAGGGTTTGAATGTTGTTGGAATTACGTACAAAGTGTTTCGAAGCACCTCCAAAAGAGTTTGAATGTTGTTGGAATTACGTACAAAGTGTTTCGAAGCACCACCAAAAGTGTTTGAATGTTGTTGGAATTACGTACAAAGTGTTTCAAAGCACCTCCAAAAGTGTTTGAATGTTGTTGGAATTACGTACAAAGTGTTTCGAAGCACCTCCAAAAGTGTTTGAATGTTGTTGGAATTACGTACAAAGTGTTTCGAAGCACCTCCAAAAGGGTTTGAATGTTGTTGGAATTACGTACAAAGTGTTTCAAAGCACCTCCAAAAGTGTTTGAATGCTGTTGGAATTACGTATAAAGTGTTTCGATGCACCTCCAAAAGTGTTTGAATGTTGTTGGAATTACGTACAAAGTGTTTCGAAGCACCTCCAAAAGTGTTTGAATGTTGTTGGAATTACGTACAAAGTGTTTCGAAGCACCTCCAAAAGTGTTTGAATGTTGTTGGAATTACGTACAAAGTGTTTCGAAGCACCTCCAAAAGTGTTTGAATGTTGTTGGAATTACGTACAAAGTGTTTCGAAGCACCTCCAAAAGTGTTTGAATGTTGTTGGAATTACGTACAAAGTGTTTCGAAGCACCTCCAAAAGTGTTTGAATGTTGTTGGAATTACGTACAAAGTGTTTCGAAGCACCTCCAAAAGTGTTTGAATGTTGTTGGAATTACGTACAAAGTGTTTCGAAGCACCTCCGAAAGTGTTTGAATGTTGTTGGAATTACGTACAAAGTGTTTCGAAGCACCTCCAAAAGTGTTTGAATGTTGTTGGAATTACGTGCAAAGTGTTTCGAAGCACCTCCAAAAGGGTTTGAATGTTGTTGGAATTACGTACAAAGTTTTTCAAAGCACCTCCAAAAGTGTTTGAATGTTGTTGGAATTACGTACAAAGTGTTTCGAAGCACCTCCAAAAGTGTTTGAATGCTGTTGGAATTACGTACAAAGTGTTTCGAAGCACCTCCAAAAGTGTTTGAATGCTGTTGGAATTACGTACAAAGTGTTTCGAAGCACCTCCAAAAGGGTTTGAATGTTGTTGGAATTACGTACAAAGTGTTTCGAAGCACCACCAAAAGTGTTTGAATGTTGTTGGAATTACGTACAAAGTGTTTCGAAGCACCTCCAAAAGTGTTTGAATGTTGTTGGAATTACGTACAAAGTGTTTCGAAGCACCTCCAAAAGTGTTTGAATGTTGTTGGAATTACGTACAAAGTGTTTCGAAGCACCTCCAAAAGTGTTTGAATGTTGTTGGAATTACGTACAAAGTGTTTCGAAGCACCTCCAAAAGTGTTTGAATGTTGTTGGAATTACGTACAAAGTGTTTCGAAGCACCTCCAAAAGTGTTTGAATGTTGTTGGAATTACGTACAAAGTGTTTCGAAGCACCTCCAAAAGAGTTTGAATGTTGTTGGAATTACGTACAAAGTGTTTCGAAGCACCTCCAAAAGTGTTTGAATGTTGTTGGAATTACCTGCAAAGTGTTTCGAAGCACCTCCAAAAGGGTTTGAATGTTGTTGGAATTACGTACAAAGTGTTTCGAAGCACCTCCAAAAGTGTTTGAATGTTGTTGGAATTACGTACAAAGTGTTTCGATGCACCTCCAAAAGGGTTTGAATGTTGTTGGAATTACGTACAAAGTGTTTCGAAGCACCACCAAAAGTGTTTGAATGTTGTTGGAATTACGTACAAAGTGTTTCGAAGCACCTCCAAAAGTGTTTGAATGTTGTTGGAATTACGTACAAAGTGTTTCGAAGCACCACCAAAAGTGTTTGAATGTTGTTGGAATTACGTACAAAGTGTTTCGAAGCACCTCCAAAAGTGTTTGAATGTTGTTGGAATTACGTACAAAGTGTTTCGAAGCACCTCCAAAAGTGTTTGAATGTTGTTGGAATTACGTACAAAGTGTTTCGAAGCACCTCCAAAAGTGTTTGAATGTTGTTGGAATTACGTACAAAGTGTTTCGAAGCACCTCCAAAAGTGTTTGAATGTTGTTGGAATTACGTACAAAGTGTTTCGAAGCACCTCCAAAAGTGTTTGAATGTTGTTGGAATTACGTACAAAGTGTTTCGAAGCACCTCCAAAAGTGTTTGAATGTTGTTGGAATTACGTACAAAGTGTTTCGAAGCACCTCCAAAAGTGTTTGAATGTTGTTGGAATTACGTGCAAAGTGTTTCGAAGCACCTCCAAAAGGGTTTGAATGTTGTTGGAATTACGTACAAAGTTTTTCAAAGCACCTCCAAAAGTGTTTGAATGTTGTTGGAATTACGTACAAAGTGTTTCGAAGCACCTCCAAAAGTGTTTGAATGTTGTTGGAATTACGTACAAAGTGTTTCGAAGCACCTCCAAAAGTGTTTGAATGCTGTTGGAATTACGTACAAAGTGTTTCGAAGCACCTCCAAAAGGGTTTGAATGTTGTTGGAATTACGTACAAAGTGTTTCAAAGCACCTCCAAAAGTGTTTGAATGTTGTTGGAATTACGTACAAAGTGTTTCAAAGCACCTCCAAAAGTGTTTGAATGCTGTTGGAATTACGTATAAAGTGTTTCGATGCACCTCCAAAAGTGTTTGAATGTTGTTGGAATTACGTACAAAGTGTTTCGAAGCACCTCCAAAAGTGTTTGAATGTTGTTGGAATTACGTACAAAGTGTTTCGAAGCACCTCCAAAAGTGTTTGAATGTTGTTGGAATTACGTACAAAGTGTTTCGAAGCACCTCCAAAAGTGTTTGAATGTTGTTGGAATTACGTACAAAGTGTTTCGAAGCACCTCCAAAAGTGTTTGAATGTTGTTGGAATTACGTACAAAGTGTTTCGAAGCACCTCCAAAAGTGTTTGAATGTTGTTGGAATTACGAACAAAGTGTTTCGAAGCACCTCCAAAAGTGTTTGAATGTTGTTGGAATTACGTACAAAGTGTTTCGAAGCACCTCCAAAAGTGTTTGAATGTTGTTGGAATTACGTACAAAGTGTTTCGAAGCACCTCCAAAAGTGTTTGAATGTTGTTGGAATTACGTGCAAAGTGTTTCGAAGCACCTCCAAAAGGGTTTGAATGTTGTTGGAATTACGTACAAAGTTTTTCAAAGCACCTCCAAAAGTGTTTGAATGTTGTTGGAATTACGTACAAAGTGTTTCGAAGCACCTCCAAAAGTGTTTGAATGCTGTTGGAATTACGTACAAAGTGTTTCGAAGCACCTCCAAAAGTGTTTGAATGCTGTTGGAATTACGTACAAAGTGTTTCGAAGCACCTCCAAAAGGGTTTGAATGTTGTTGGAATTACGTACAAAGTTTTTCAAAGCACCTCCAAAAGTGTTTGAATGTTGTTGGAATTACGTACAAAGTGTTTCGAAGCACCTCCAAAAGGGTTTGAATGTTGTTGGAATTACGTACAAAGTGTTTCGAAGCACCTCCAAAAGAGTTTGAATGTTGTTGGAATTACGTACAAAGTGTTTCGAAGCACCTCCAAAAGTGTTTGAATGTTGTTGGAATTACGTACAAAGTGTTTCAAAGCACCTCCAAAAGTGTTTGAATGTTATTGGAATTACGTACAAAGTGTTTCGAAGCACCTCCAAAAGGGTTTGAATGTTGTTGGATTTACGTACAAAGTGTTTCGAAGCACCTCCAAAAGTGTTTGAATGTTGTTGGAATTACGTACAAAGTGTTTCGAAGCACCACCAAAAGTGTTTGAATGTTGTTGGAATTACGTACAAAGTGTTTCGAAGCACCACCAAAAGTGTTTGAATGTTGTTGGAATTACGTACAAAGTGTTTCGAAGCACCTCCAAAAGTGTTTGAATGTTGTTGGAATTACGTACAAAGTGTTTCGAAGCACCACCAAAAGTGTTTGAATGTTGTTGGAATTACGTACAAAGTGTTTCGAAGCACCTCCAAAAGTGTTTGAATGTTGTTGGAATTACGTACAAAGTGTTTCGAAGCACCTCCAAAAGTGTTTGAATGTTGTTGGAATTACGTACAAAGTGTTTCGAAGCACCTCCAAAAGTGTTTGAATGTTGTTGGAATTACGTACAAAGTGTTTCGAAGCACCTCCAAAAGTGTTTGAATGTTGTTGGAATTACGTACAAAGTGTTTCGAAGCACCACCAAAAGTGTTTGAATGTTGTTGGAATTACGTACAAAGTGTTTCGAAGCACCTCCAAAAGTGTTTGAATGTTGTTGGAATTACGTACAAAGTGTTTCGAAGCACCTCCAAAAGTGTTTGAATGTTGTTGGAATTACGTACAAAGTGTTTCGAAGCACCTCCAAAAGTGTTTGAATGTTGTTGGAATTACGTACAAAGTGTTTCGAAGCACCTCCAAAAGTGTTTGAATGTTGTTGGAATTACGTACAAAGTGTTTCGAAGCACCTCCAAAAGTGTTTGAATGTTGTTGGAATTACGTACAAAGTGTTTCGAAGCACCTCCAAAAGTGTTTGAATGTTGTTGGAATTACGTACAAAGTGTTTCGAAGCACCTCCAAAAGGGTTTGAATGTTGTTGGAATTACGTACAAAGTGTTTCGAAGCACCTCCAAAAGAGTTTGAATGTTGTTGGAATTACGTACAAAGTGTTTCGAAGCACCTCCAAAAGTGTTTGAATGTTGTTGGAATTACGTACAAAGTGTTTCGAAGCACCTCCAAAAGTGTTTGAATGTTGTTGGAATTACGTACAAAGTGTTTCGAAGCACCTCCAAAAGTGTTTGAATGTTGTTGGAATTACGTACAAAGTGTTTCGAAGCACCACCAAAAGTGTTTGAATGTTGTTGGAATTACGTACAAAGTGTTTCGAAGCACCACCAAAAGTGTTTGAATGTTGTTGGAATTACGTACAAAGTGTTTCGAAGCACCACCAAAAGTGTTTGAATGTTGTTGGAATTACGTACAAAGTGTTTCGAAGCACCTCCAAAAGTGTTTGAATGTTGTTGGAATTACGTACAAAGTGTTTCGAAGCACCACCAAAAGTGTTTGAATGTTGTTGGAATTACGTACAAAGTGTTTCGAAGCACCTCCAAAAGTGTTTGAATGTTGTTGGAATTACGTACAAAGTGTTTCGAAGCACCACCAAAAGTGTTTGAATGTTGTTGGAATTACGTGCAAAGTGTTTCGAAGCACCTCCAAAAGTGTTTGAATGTTGTTGGAATTACGTACAAAGTGTTTCGAAGCACCTCCAAAAGTGTTTGAATGTTGTTGGAATTACGTACAAAGTGTTTCGAAGCACCACCAAAAGTGTTTGAATGTTGTTGGAATTACGTACAAAGTGTTTCGAAGCACCTCCAAAAGTGTTTGAATGTTGTTGGAATTACGTACAAAGTGTTTCGAAGCACCTCCAAAAGTGTTTGAATGTTGTTGGAATTACGTACAAAGTGTTTCGAAGCACCTCCAAAAGTGTTTGAATGTTGTTGGAATTACGTACAAAGTGTTTCGAAGCACCTCCAAAAGTGTTTGAATGTTGTTGGAATTACGTACAAAGTGTTTCGAAGCACCTCCAAAAGTGTTTGAATGTTGTTGGAATTACGTACAAAGTGTTTCGAAGCACCTCCAAAAGTGTTTGAATGTTGTTGGAATTACGTACAAAGTGTTTCGAAGCACCTCCAAAAGGGTTTGAATGTTGTTGGAATTACGTACAAAGTGTTTCGAAGCACCTCCAAAAGAGTTTGAATGTTGTTGGAATTACGTACAAAGTGTTTCGAAGCACCTCCAAAAGTGTTTGAATGTTGTTGGAATTACGTACAAAGTGTTTCGAAGCACCTCCAAAAGTGTTTGAATGTTGTTGGAATTACGTACAAAGTGTTTCGAAGCACCTCCAAAAGTGTTTGAATGTTGTTGGAATTACGTACAAAGTGTTTCGAAGCACCACCAAAAGTGTTTGAATGTTGTTGGAATTACGTACAAAGTGTTTCGAAGCACCTCTAAAAGTGTTTGAATGTTGTTGGAATTACGTACAAAGTGTTTCGAAGCACCTCCAAAAGTGTTTGAATGTTGTTGGAATTACGTACAAAGTGTTTCGAAGCACCTCCAAAAGTGTTTGAATGTTGTTGGAATTACGTACAAAGTGTTTCGAAGCACCTCCAAAAGTGTTTGAATGTTGTTGGAATTACGTACAAAGTGTTTCGAAGCACCACCAAAAGTGTTTGAATGTTGTTGGAATTACGTACAAAGTGTTTCGAAGCACCTCCAAAAGTGTTTGAATGTTGTTGGAATTACGTACAAAGTGTTTCGAAGCACCTCCAAAAGTGTTTGAATGTTGTTGGAATTACGTACAAAGTGTTTCGAAGCACCTCCAAAAGTGTTTGAATGTTGTTGGAATTACGTACAAAGTGTTTCGAAGCACCTCCAAAAGTGTTTGAATGTTGTTGGAATTACGTACAAAGTGTTTCGAAGCACCTCCAAAAGTGTTTGAATGTTGTTGGAATTACGTACAAAGTGTTTCGAAGCACCTCCAAAAGGGTTTGAATGTTGTTGGAATTACGTACAAAGTGTTTCGAAGCACCTCCAAAAGTGTTTGAATGTTGTTGGAATTACGTACAAAGTGTTTCGAAGCACCTCCAAAAGTGTTTGAATGTTGTTGGAATTACGTACAAAGTGTTTCGAAGCACCTCCAAAAGTGTTTGAATGTTGTTGGAATTACGTACAAAGTGTTTCGAAGCACCTCCAAAAGTGTTTGAATGTTGTTGGAATTACGTACAAAGTGTTTCGAAGCACCACCAAAAGTGTTTGAATGTTGTTGGAATTACGTACAAAGTGTTTCGAAGCACCTCCAAAAGTGTTTGAATGTTGTTGGAATTACGTACAAAGTGTTTCGAAGCACCTCCAAAAGTGTTTGAATGTTGTTGGAATTACGTACAAAGTGTTTCGAAGCACCACCAAAAGTGTTTGAATGTTGTTGGAATTACGTACAAAGTGTTTCGAAGCACCTCCAAAAGTGTTTGAATGTTGTTGGAATTACGTACAAAGTGTTTCGAAGCACCTCCAAAAGTGTTTGAATGTTGTTGGAATTACGTACAAAGTGTTTCGAAGCACCTCCAAAAGTGTTTGAATGTTGTTGGAATTACGTACAAAGTGTTTCGAAGCACCTCCAAAAGAGTTTGAATGTTGTTGGAATTACGTACAAAGTGTTTCGAAGCACCTCCAAAAGTGTTTGAATGTTGTTGGAATTACGTACAAAGTGTTTCGAAGCACCTCCAAAAGTGTTTGAATGTTGTTGGAATTACGTACAAAGTGTTTCGAAGCACCTCCAAAAGTGTTTGAATGTTGTTGGAATTACGTACAAAGTGTTTCGAAGCACCACCAAAAGTGTTTGAATGTTGTTGGAATTACGTACAAAGTGTTTCGAAGCACCTCCAAAAGTGTTTGAATGTTGTTGGAATTACGTACAAAGTGTTTCGAAGCACCTCCAAAAGTGTTTGAATGTTGTTGGAATTACGTACAAAGTGTTTCGAAGCACCTCCAAAAGTGTTTGAATGTTGTTGGAATTACGTACAAAGTGTTTCGAAGCACCTCCAAAAGTGTTTGAATGTTGTTGGAATTACGTACAAAGTGTTTCGAAGCACCTCCAAAAGGGTTTGAATGTTGTTGGAATTACGTACAAAGTGTTTCGAAGCACCTCCAAAAGTGTTTGAATGTTGTTGGAATTACGTACAAAGTGTTTCGAAGCACCACCAAAAGTGTTTGAATGTTGTTGGAATTACGTACAAAGTGTTTCGAAGCACCTCCAAAAGTGTTTGAATGTTGTTGGAATTACGTACAAAGTGTTTCGAAGCACCTCCAAAAGTGTTTGAATGTTGTTGGAATTACGTACAAAGTGTTTCGAAGCACCACCAAAAGTGTTTGAATGTTGTTGGAATTACGTACAAAGTGTTTCGAAGCACCTCCAAAAGTGTTTGAATGTTGTTGGAATTACGTACAAAGTGTTTCGAAGCACCTCCAAAAGTGTTTGAATGTTGTTTGAATTACGTACAAAGTGTTTCAAAGCACCTCCAAAAGTGTTTGAATGTTATTGGAATTACGTACAAAGTGTTTCGAAGCACCTCCAAAAGGGTTTGAATGTTGTTGGAATTACGTACAAAGTGTTTCAAAGCACCTCCAAAAGTGTTTGAATGTTGTTGGAATTACGTACAAAGTGTTTCGAAGCACCTCCAAAAGTGTTTGAATGTTGTTGGAATTACGTACAAAGTGTTTCGAAGCACCTCCAAAAGGGTTTGAATGTTGTTGGAATTACGTACAAAATGTTTCGAAGCACCTCCAAAAGTGTTTGAATGTTGTTGGAATTACGTACAAAGTGTTTCGAAGCACCTCCAAAAGAGTTTGAATGTTGTTGGAATTACGTACAAAGTGTTTCGAAGCACCTCCAAAAGTGTTTGAATGTTGTTGGAATTACGTACAAAGTGTTTCGAAGCACCTCCAAAAGTGTTTGAATGTTATTGGAATTACGTACAAAGTGTTTCGAAGCACCTCCAAAAGGGTTTGAATGTTGTTGGAATTACGTACAAAGTGTTTCAAAGCACCTCCAAAAGTGTTTGAATGTTGTTGGAATTACGTACAAAGTGTTTCAAAGCACCTCCAAGTGTACAAGTGTTTGAATGTTGTTGGAATTACGTACAAAGTGTTTCAAAGCACCTCCAAAAGTGTTTGAATGTTGTTGGAATTACGTACAAAGTGTTTCGAAGCACCTCCAAAAGTGTTTGAATGTTGTTGGAATTACGTACAAAATGTTTCGAAGCACCTCCAAAAGTGTTTGAATGTTGTTGGAATTACGTACAAAGTGTTTCAAAGCACCTCCAAAAGTGTTTGAATGTTGTTGGAATTACGTACAAAGTGTTTCGAAGCACCTCCAAAAGTGTTTGAATGTTGTTGGAATTACGTACAAAGTGTTTCGAAGCACCACCAAAAGTGTTTGAATGTTGTTGGAATTACGTACAAAGTGTTTCGAAGCACCACCAAAAGTGTTTGAATGTTGTTGGAATTACGTACAAAGTGTTTCGAAGCACCTCCAAAAGTGTTTGAATGTTGTTGGAATTACGTACAAAGTGTTTCGAAGCACCACCAAAAGTGTTTGAATGTTGTTGGAATTACGTACAAAGTGTTTCGAAGCACCTCCAAAAGTGTTTGAATGTTGTTGGAATTACGTACAAAGTGTTTCGAAGCACCTCCAAAAGTGTTTGAATGTTGTTGGAATTACGTACAAAGTGTTTCGAAGCACCTCCAAAAGTGTTTGAATGTTGTTGGAATTACGTACAAAGTGTTTCGAAGCACCACCAAAAGTGTTTGAATGTTGTTGGAATTACGTGCAAAGTGTTTCGAAGCACCTCCAAAAGTGTTTGAATGTTGTTGGAATTACGTACAAAGTGTTTCGAAGCACCTCCAAAAGTGTTTGAATGTTGTTGGAATTACGTACAAAGTGTTTCGAAGCACCACCAAAAGTGTTTGAATGTTGTTGGAATTGCGTACAAAGTGTTTCGAAGCACCTCCAAAAGTGTTTGAATGTTGTTGGAATTACGTACAAAGTGTTTCGAAGCACCTCCAAAAGTGTTTGAATGTTGTTGGATTTACGTACAAAGTGTTTCGAAGCACCACCAAAAGTGTTTGAATGTTGTTGGAATTACGTACAAAGTGTTTCGAAGCACCTCCAAAAGTGTTTGAATGTTGTTGGAATTACGTACAAAGTGTTTCGAAGCACCTCCAAAAGTGTTTGAATGTTGTTGGAATTACGTACAAAGTGTTTCGAAGCACCTCCAGAAGTGTTTGAATGTTGTTGGAATTACGTACAAAGTGTTTCGAAGCACCACCAAAAGTGTTTGAATGTTGTTGGAATTACGTGCAAAGTGTTTCGAAGCACCTCCAAAAGTGTTTGAATGTTGTTGGAATTACGTACAAAGTGTTTCGAAGCACCTCCAAAAGTGTTTGAATGTTGTTGGAATTACGTACAAAGTGTTTCGAAGCACCTCCAAAAGTGTTTGAATGTTGTTGGAATTACGTACAAAGTGTTTCGAAGCACCTCCAAAAGTGTTTGAATGTTGTTGGAATTACGTACAAAGTGTTTCGAAGCACCTCCAAAAGTGTTTGAATGTTGTTGGAATTACGTACAAAGTGTTTCGAAGCACCTCCAAAAGTGTTTGAATGTTGTTGGAATTACGTACAAAGTTTTTCAAAGCACCTCCAAAAGTGTTTGAATGCTGTTGGAATTACGTACAAAGTGTTTCGAAGCACCTCCAAAAGTGTTTGAATGTTGTTGGAATTACGTACAAAGTGTTTCGAAGCACCTCTAAAAGTGTTTGAATGTTGTTGGAATTACGTACAAAGTGTTTCGAAGCACCTCCAAAAGTGTTTGAATGCTGTTGGAATTACGTACAAAGTGTTTCGAAGCACCTCCAAAAGTGTTTGAATGTTGTTGGAATTACGTACAAAGTGTTTCGAAGCACCACCAAAAGTGTTTGAATGTTGTTGGAATTACGTACAAAGTGTTTCGAAGCACCACCAAAAGTGTTTGAATGTTGTTGGAATTACGTACAAAGTGTTTCGAAGCACCTCCAAAAGTGTTTGAATGTTGTTGGAATTACGTACAAAGTGTTTCGAAGCACCACCAAAAGTGTTTGAATGTTGTTGGAATTACGTACAAAGTGTTTCGAAGCACCTCCAAAAGTGTTTGAATGTTGTTGGAATTACGTACAAAGTGTTTCGAAGCACCTCCAAAAGTGTTTGAATGTTGTTGGAATTACGTACAAAGTGTTTCAAAGCACCTCCAAAAGTGTTTGAATGTTATTGGAATTACGTACAAAGTGTTTCGAAGCACCTCCAAAAGGGTTTGAATGTTGTTGGAATTACGTACAAAGTGTTTCAAAGCACCTCCAAAAGTGTTTGAATGCTGTTGGAATTACGTACAAAGTGTTTCGAAAAACCTCCAAAAGTGTTTGAATGTTGTTGGAATTACGTACAAAGTGTTTCAAAGCACCTCCAAAAGTGTTTGAATGTTATTGGAATTACGTACAAAGTGTTTCGAAAAACCTCCAAAAGTGTTTGAATGTTGTTGGAATTATGTACAAAGTGTTTCAAAGCACCTCCAAAAGTGTTTGAATGCTGTTGGAATTACGTACAAAGTGTTTCGAAAAACCTCCAAAAGTGTTTGAATGTTGTTGGAATTACGTACAAAGTGTTTCAAAGCACCTCCAAAAGTGTTTGAATGTTGTTGGAATTACGTACAAAGTGTTTCAAAGCACCTCCAAAAGTGTTTGAATGTTGTTGGAATTACGTACAAAGTGTTTCAAAACACCTCCAAAAGTGTTTGAATGTTGTTGGAATTACGTACAAAGTGTTTCAAAGCACCTCCAAAGGTGTTTGGATTTTGTTGGAATTACGTACAAAGTGTTTCGAAGCACCTCCAAAGGTGTTTGAATGCTGTTGGAATTACGTACAAAGTGTTTCAAAGCACCTCCAAAGGTGTTTGGATTTTGTTGAAATTACGTACAAAGTGTTTCAAAACACCTCCAAAAGTGTTTGAATGTTGTTGGAATTACGTACAAAGTGTTTCAAAGCACCTCCAAAAGTGTTTGAATGTTATTGGAATTACGTACAAAGTGTTTAAAAGCACCTCCAAAAGTGTTTGAATGCTGTTGGAATTACGTACAAAGTGTTTCGAAAAACCTCCAAAAGTGTTTGAATGTTGTTGGAATTATGTACAAAGTGTTTCAAAGCACCTCCAAAAGTGTTTGAATGCTGTTGGAATTACGTACAAAGTGTTTCGAAAAACCTCCAAAAGTGTTTGAATGTTGTTGGAATTACGTACAAAGTGTTTCAAAGCACCTCCAAAAGTGTTTGAATGTTGTTGGAATTACGTACAAAGTGTTTCAAAGCACCTCCACAAGTGTTTGAATGTTGTTGGAATTACGTACAAAGTGTTTCAAAGCACCTCCAAAGGTGTTTGAATGTTGTTGGAATTACTTACAAAGTTTTTAAAAGCACCTCCAAAAGTGTTTGAATGTTGTTGGAATTACGTACAAAGTGTTTCGAAAAACCTCCAAAAGTGTTTGAATGTTGTTGGAATTATGTACAAAGTGTTTCAAAGCACCTCCAAAAGTGTTTGAATGCTGTTGGAATTACGTACAAAGTGTTTCGAAAAACCTCCAAAAGTGTTTGAATGTTGTTGGAATTACGTACAAAGTGTTTCAAAGCACCTCCAAAGGTGTTTGGATTTTGTTGGAATTACGTACAAAGTGTTTCGAAGCACCTCCACAAGTGTTTGAATGTTGTTGGAATTACGTACAAAGTGTTTCAAAGCACCTCCAAAGGTGTTTGAATGTTGTTGGAATTACTTACAAAGTTTTTAAAAGCACCTCCAAAAGTGTTTGAATGTTGTTGGAATTACGTACAAAGTGTTTCGAAAAACCTCCAAAAGTGTTTGAATGTTGTTGGAATTATGTACAAAGTGTTTCAAAGCACCTCCAAAAGTGTTTGAATGCTGTTGGAATTACGTACAAAGTGTTTCGAAAAACCTCCAAAAGTGTTTGAATGTTGTTGGAATTACGTACAAAGTGTTTCAAAGCACCTCCAAAGGTGTTTGGATTTTGTTGGAATTACGTACAAAGTGTTTCAAAGCACCTCCAAAAGTGTTTGAATGTTGTTGGAATTACGTACAAAGTGTTTCAAAGCACCTCCAAAAGTGTTTGAATGTTATTGGAATTACGTACAAAGTGTTTCGAAAAACCTCCAAAAGTGTTTGAATGTTGTTGGAATTATGTACAAAGTGTTTCAAAGCACCTCCAAAAGTGTTTGAATGCTGTTGGAATTACGTACAAAGTGTTTCGAAAAACCTCCAAAAGTGTTTGAATGTTGTTGGAATTACGTACAAAGTGTTTCAAAGCACCTCCAAAGGTATTTGGATTTTGTTGGAATTACGTACAAAGTGTTTAAAAGCACCTCCAAAAGTGTTTGAATGTTGTTGGAATTACGTACAAAGTGTTTCAAAGCACCTCCACAAGTGTTTGAATGTTGTTGGAATTATGTACAAAGTGTTTCAAAGCACCTCCACAAGTGTTTGAATGTTGTTGGAATTACGTACAAAGTGTTTCAAAGCACCTCCAAAGGTATTTGGATTTTGTTGGAATTACGTACAAAGTGTTTAAAAGCACCTCCAAAAGTGTTTGAATGTTGTTGGAATTACGTACAAAGTGTTTCAAAGCACCTCCACAAGTGTTTGAATGTTGTTGGAATTATGTACAAAGTGTTTCAAAGCACCTCCACAAGTGTTTGAATGTTGTTGGAATTACGTACAAAGTGTTTCAAAGCACCTCCAAAAGTGTTTGAATGTTGTTGGAATTACTTACAAAGTTTTTAAAAGCACCTCCAAAAGTGTTTGAATGTTGTTGGAATTACGTACAAAGTGTTTCGAAAAACCTCCAAAAGTGTTTGAATGTTGTTGGAATTATGTACAAAGTGTTTCAAAGCACCTCCAAAAGTGTTTGAATGCTGTTGGAATTACGTACAAAGTGTTTCGAAAAACCTCCAAAAGTGTTTGAATGTTGTTGGAATTACGTACAAAGTGTTTCAAAGCACCTCCAAAGGTATTTGGATTTTGTTGGAATTACGTACAAAGTGTTTAAAAGCACCTCCAAAAGTGTTTGAATGTTGTTGGAATTACGTACAAAGTGTTTCAAAGCACCTCCAAAAGTGTTTGAATGTTGTTGGAATTACGTACAAAGTGTTTCAAAGCACCTCCACAAGTGTTTGAATGTTGTTGGAATTACGTACAAAGTGTTTCAAAGCACCTCCACAAGTGTTTGAATGTTGTTGGAATTACGTACAAAGTGTTTCAAAGCACCTCCAAAGGTGTTTGAATGTTGTTGGAATTACTTACAAAGTGTTTAAAAGCACCTCCAAAAGTGTTTGAATGTTGTTGGAATTACGTACAAAGTGTTTCGAAAAACCTCCAAAAGTGTTTGAATGTTGTTGGAATTATGTACAAAGTGTTTCAAAGCACCTCCAAAAGTGTTTGAATGCTGTTGGAATTACGTACAAAGTGTTTCAAAGCACCTCCACAAGTGTTTGAATGTTGTTGGAATTACGTACAAAGTGTTTCATAGCACCTCCAAAGGTGTTTGGATTTTGTTGGAATTACGTACAAAGTGTTTCAAAGCACCTCCAAAAGTGTTTGAATGTTGTTGGAATTACGTACAAAGTGTTTCAAAGCACCTCCACAAGTGTTTGAATGTTGTTGGAATTACGTACAAAGTGTTTCAAAGCACCTCCACAAGTGTTTGAATGTTGTTGGAATTACGTACAAAGTGTTTCAAAGCACCTCCAAAGGTGTTTGAATGTTGTTGGAATTACTTACAAAGTGTTTAAAAGCACCTCCAAAAGTGTTTGAATGCTGTTGGAATTACGTACAAAGTGTTTCGAAAAACCTCCAAAAGTGTTTGAATGTTGTTGGAATTATGTACAAAGTGTTTCAAAGCACCTCCAAAAGTGTTTGAATGTTGTTGGAATTACGTACAAAGTGTTTAAAAGCACCTCCAAAAGTGTTTGAATGTTGTTGGAATTACGTACAAAGTGTTTCAAAGCACCTCCAAAAGTGTTTGAATGTTGTTGGAATTACGTACAAAGTGTTTCAAAGCACCTCCACAAGTGTTTGAATGTTGTTGGAATTACGTACAAAGTGTTTCAAAGCACCTCCACAAGTGTTTGAATGTTGTTGGAATTACGTACAAAGTGTTTCAAAGCACCTCCAAAAGTGTTTGAATGTTGTTGGAATTACGTACAAAGTGTTTCAAAGCACCTCCACAAGTGTTTGAATGTTGTTGGAATTACGTACAAAGTGTTTCAAAGCACCTCCACAAGTGTTTGAATGTTGTTGGAATTACGTACAAAGTGTTTCAAAGCACCTCCAAAGGTGTTTGAATGTTGTTGGAATTACTTACAAAGTGTTTAAAAGCACCTCCAAAAGTGTTTGAATGCTGTTGGAATTACGTACAAAGTGTTTCGAAAAACCTCCAAAAGTGTTTGAATGTTGTTGGAATTATGTACAAAGTGTTTCAAAGCACCTCCAAAAGTGTTTGAATGTTGTTGGAATTACGTACAAAGTGTTTCGAAAAACCTCCAAAAGTGTTTGAATGTTGTTGGAATTACGTACAAAGTGTTTCAAAGCACCTCCAAAAGTGTTTGAATGCTGTTGGAATTACGTACAAAGTGTTTCAAAGCACCTCCACAAGTGTTTGAATGTTGTTGGAATTACGTACAAAGTGTTTCAAAGCACCTCCAAAGGTGTTTGGATTTTGTTGGAATTACGTACAAAGTGTTTCAAAGCACCTCCAAAAGTGTTTGAATGTTGTTGGAATTACGTACAAAGTGTTTCAAAGCACCTCCAAAGGTGTTTGAATGTTGTTGGAATTACTTACAAAGTGTTTAAAAGCACCTCCAAAAGTGTTTGAATGTTGTTGGAATTACGTACAAAGTGTTTCGAAAAACCTCCAAAAGTGTTTGAATGTTGTTGGAATTATGTACAAAGTGTTTCAAAGCACCTCCAAAAGTGTTTGAATGCTGTTGGAATTACGTACAAAGTGTTTCAAAGCACCTCCACAAGTGTTTGAATGTTGTTGGAATTACGTACAAAGTGTTTCAAAGCACCTCCAAAGGTGTTTGGATTTTGTTGGAATTACGTACAAAGTGTTTCGAAGCACCTCCAAAGGTGTTTGAATGCTGTTGGAATTACGTACAAAGTGTTTCAAAGCACCTCCAAAGGTGTTTGAATGTTGTTGGAATTACTTACAAAGTGTTTAAAAGCACCTCCAAAAGTGTTTGAATGTTGTTGGAATTACGTACAAAGTGTTTCGAAAAACCTCCAAAAGTGTTTGAATGTTGTTGGAATTATGTACAAAGTGTTTCAAAGCACCTCCAAAGGTGTTTGGATTTTGTTGGAATTACGTACAAAGTGTTTCAAAGCACCTCCAAAGGTGTTTGAATGCTGTTGGAATTACGTACAAAGTGTTTCAAAGCACCTCCAAAGGTGTTTGAATGTTGTTGGAATTACTTACAAAGTGTTTAAAAGCACCTCCAAAAGTGTTTGAATGTTGTTGGAATTACGTACAAAGTGTTTCGAAAAACCTCCAAAAGTGTTTGAATGTTGTTGGAATTATGTACAAAGTGTTTCAAAGCACCTCCAAAAGTGTTTGAATGCTGTTGGAATTACGTACAAAGTGTTTCAAAGCACCTCCACAAGTGTTTGAATGTTGTTGGAATTACGTACAAAGTGTTTCAAAGCACCTCCAAAAGTGTTTGAATGTTATTGGAATTACGTACAAAGTGTTTAAAAGCACCTCCAAAAGTGTTTGAATGCTGTTGGAATTACGTACAAAGTGTTTCAAAGCACCTCCAAAAGTGTTTGAATGCTGTTGGAATTACGTACAAAGTGTTTCGAAAAACCTCCAACAGTGTTTGAATGTTGTTGGAATTACGTACAAAGTGTTTCAAAGCACCTCCAAAGGTGTTTGGATTTTGTTGAAATTACGTACAAAGTGTTTCAAAGCACCTCCAAAGGTGTTTGAATGCTGTTGGAATTACGTACAAAGTGTTTCAAAGCACCTCCAAAGGTGTTTGAATGTTGTTGGAATTACTTACAAAGTGTTTAAAAGCACCTCCAAAAGTGTTTGAATGTTGTTGGAATTACGTACAAAGTGTTTCGAAAAACCTCCAAAAGTGTTTGAATGTTGTTGGAATTATGTACAAAGTGTTTCAAAGCACCTCCAAAGGTGTTTGGATTTTGTTGGAATTACGTACAAAGTGTTTCAAAGCACCTCCAAAAGTGTTTGAATGTTGTTGGAATTACGTACAAAGTAATTCAAAGCACCGCCAAAAGTGTTTGAATGTTGTTGGAATTACGTACAAAGTGTTTCAAAGCACCTCCAAAAGTGTTTGAATGTTGTTGGAACTACGTACAAAGTGTTTCGAAGCACCCCCAAAAGTGTTTGAATGTTGTTGGAATTACGTACAAAGTGTTTCAAAGCACCTCCAAAAGTGTTTGAATGTTGTTGGAACTACGTACAAAGTGTTTCGAAGCACCCCCAAAAGTGTTTGAATGTTGTTGGAATTACGTACAAAGTGTTTCGAAGCACCTCCAAAAGTGTTTGAATGTTGTTGGAATTACGTACAAAATGTTTCGAAGCACCTCCAAAAGTGTTTGAATGTTGTTGGAATTACGTACAAAGTGTTTCAAAGCACCTCCAAAAGGGTTTGAATGTTGTTGGAATTACGTACAAAGTGTTTCAAAGCACCTCCAAAAGTGTTTGAATGTTGTTGGAATTACGTACAAAGTGTTTCAAAGCACCTCCAAAAGTGTTTGAATGTTGTTGGAATTACGTACAAAGTGTTTCAAAGCACCTCCAAAAGTGTTTGAATGTTGTTGGAATTACGTACAAAATGTTTCGAAGCACCTCCAAAAGTGTTTGAATGTTGTTGGAATTACGTACAAAGTGTTTCGAAGCACCTCCAAAAGTGTTTGAATGTTGTTGGAATTACGTACAAAATGTTTCGAAGCACCTCCAAAAGTGTTTGAATGTTGTTGGAATTACGTACAAAGTGTTTCGAAGCACCTCTAAAAGTGTTTGAATGTTGTTGGAAATACGTACAAAGTGTTTCGAAGCACCTCCAAAAGTGTTTGAATGTTGTTGGAATTACGTACAAAGTGTTTCAAAGCACCTCCAAAAGTGTTTGAATGTTGTTGGAATTACGTACAAAATGTTTCGAAGCACCTCCAAAAGTGTTTGAATGTTGTTGGAATTACGTACAAAGTGTTTCGAAGCACCTCTAAAAGTGTTTGAATGTTGTTGGAATTACGTACAAAATGTTTCGAAGCACCTCCAAAAGTGTTTGAATGTTGTTGGAATTACGTACAAAGTGTTTCAAAGCACCTCCAAAAGTGTTTGAATGTTATTGGAATTACGTACAAAATGTTTCGAAGCACCTCCAAAAGTGTTTGAATGTTGTTGGAATTACGTACAAAGTGTTTCGAAGCACCTCTAAAAGTGTTTGAATGTTGTTGGAAATACGTACAAAGTGTTTCGAAGCACCTCCAAAAGTGTTTGAATGTTGTTGGAATTACGTACAAAGTGTTTCAAAGCACCTCCAAAAGTGTTTGAATGTTGTTGGAATTACGTACAAAATGTTTCGAAGCACCTCCAAAAGTGTTTGAATGTTGTTGGAATTACGTACAAAGTGTTTCGAAGCACCTCTAAAAGTGTTTGAATGTTGTTGGAATTACGTACAAAATGTTTCGAAGCACCTCCAAAAGTGTTTGAATGTTGTTGGAATTACGTACAAAGTGTTTCGAAGCACCTCCAAAAGGGTTTGAATGTTGTTGGAATTACGTACAAAGTGTTTCAAAGCACCTCCAAAAGTGTTTGAATGTTGTTGGAATTACGTACAAAGTGTTTCAAAGCACCTCCAAAAGTGTTTGAATGTTGTTGGAATTACGTACAAAATGTTTCGAAGCACCTCCAAAAGTGTTTGAATGTTATTGGAATTACGTACAAAGTGTTTCGAAGCACCTCCAAAAGGGTTTGAATGTTGTTGGAATTACGTACAAAGTGTTTCGAAGCACCTCCAAAAGGGTTTGAATGTTGTTGGAATTACGTACAAAGTGTTTCAAAGCACCTCCAAAAGTGTTTGAATGTTGTTGGAATTACGTACAAAATGTTTCGAAGCACCTCCAAAAGTGTTTGAATGTTGTTGGAATTACGTACAAAGTGTTTCGAAGCACCTCCAAAAGTGTTTGAATGTTGTTGGAATTACGTACAAAATGTTTCGAAGCACCTCCAAAAGTGTTTGAATGTTGTTGGAATTACGTACAAAGTGTTTCGAAGCACCTTCAAAAGGGTTTGAATGTTGTTGGAATTACGTACAAAGTGTTTCAAAGCACCTCCAAAAGTGTTTGAATGTTGTTGGAATTACGTACAAAGTGTTTCAAAGCACCTCCAAAAGTGTTTGAATGTTGTTGGAATTACGTACAAAATGTTTCGAAGCACCTCCAAAAGTGTTTGAATGTTATTGGAATTACGTACAAAGTGTTTCGAAGCACCTCCAAAAGGGTTTGAATGTTGTTGGAATTACGTACAAAGTGTTTCAAAGCACCTCCAAAAGTGTTTGAATGTTGTTGGAATTACGTACAAAGTGTTTCGAAGCACCTCCAAAAGTGTTTGAATGTTATTGGAATTACGTACAAAATGTTTCGAAGCACCTCCAAAAGTGTTTGAATGTTGTTGGAATTACGTACAAAGTGTTTCGAAGCACCTCTAAAAGTGTTTGAATGTTGTTGGAAATACGTACAAAGTGTTTCGAAGCACCTCCAAAAGTGTTTGAATGTTGTTGGAAATACGTACAAAGTGTTTCGAAGCACCTCCAAAAGTGTTTGAATGTTGTTGGAATTACGTACAAAGTGTTTCAAAGCACCTCCAAAAGTGTTTGAATGTTATTGGAATTACGTACAAAGTGTTTCGAAGCACCTCCAAAAGGGTTTGAATGTTGTTGGAAATACGTACAAAGTGTTTCGAAGCACCTCCAAAAGGGTTTGAATGTTGTTGGAATTACGTACAAAGTGTTTCGAAGCACCTCCAAAAGGGTTTGAATGTTGTTGGAATTACGTACAAAGTGTTTCGAAGCACCTCCAAAAGGGTTTGAATGTTGTTGGAATTACGTACAAAGTGTTTCAAAGCACCTCCAAAAGTGTTTGAATGTTGTTGGAATTACGTACAAAATGTTTCGAAGCACCTCCAAAAGTGTTTGAATGTTGTTGGAATTACGTACAAAGTGTTTCGAAGCACCTCCAAAAGTGTTTGAATGTTGTTGGAATTACGTACAAAGTGTTTCAAAGCACCTCCAAAAGTGTTTGAATGTTATTGGAATTACGTACAAAATGTTTCGAAGCACCTCCAAAAGTGTTTGAATGTTGTTGGAATTACGTACAAAGTGTTTCGAAGCACCTCTAAAAGTGTTTGAATGTTGTTGGAAATACGTACAAAGTGTTTCGAAGCACCTCCAAAAGTGTTTGAATGTTGTTGGAAATACGTACAAAGTGTTTCGAAGCACCTCCAAAAGTGTTTGAATGTTGTTGGAATTACGTACAAAGTGTTTCAAAGCACCTCCAAAAGTGTTTGAATGTTATTGGAATTACGTACAAAGTGTTTCGAAGCACCTCCAAAAGGGTTTGAATGTTGTTGGAAATACGTACAAAGTGTTTCGAAGCACCTCCAAAAGGGTTTGAATGTTGTTGGAATTACGTACAAAGTGTTTCGAAGCACCTCCAAAAGGGTTTGAATGTTGTTGGAAATACGTACAAAGTGTTTCGAAGCACCTCCAAAAGGGTTTGAATGTTGTTGGAATTACGTACAAAGTGTTTCGAAGCACCTCCAAAAGGGTTTGAATGTTGTTGGAAATACGTACAAAGTGTTTCGAAGCACCTCCAAAAGTGTTTGAATGTTGTTGGAATTACGTACAAAATGTTTCGAAGCACCTCCAAAAGTGTTTGAATGTTGTTGGAAATACGTACAAAGTGTTTCGAAGCACCTCCAAAAGTGTTTGAATGTTGTTGGAATTACGTACAAAGTGTTTCAAAGCACCTCCAAAAGTGTTTGAATGTTATTGGAATTACGTACAAAGTGTTTCGAAGCACCTCCAAAAGGGTTTGAATGTTGTTGGAAATACGTACAAAGTGTTTCGAAGCACCTCCAAAAGGGTTTGAATGTTGTTGGAATTACGTACAAAGTGTTTCGAAGCACCTCCAAAAGGGTTTGAATGTTGTTGGAATTACGTACAAAGTGTTTCGAAGCACCTCCAAAAGGGTTTGAATGTTGTTGGAATTACGTACAAAGTGTTTCAAAGCACCTCCAAAAGTGTTTGAATGTTGTTGGAATTACGTACAAAATGTTTCGAAGCACCTCCAAAAGTGTTTGAATGTTGTTGGAATTACGTACAAAGTGTTTCGAAGCACCTCCAAAAGTGTTTGAATGTTGTTGGAATTACGTACAAAATGTTTCGAAGCACCTCCAAAAGTGTTTGAATGTTGTTGGAATTACGTACAAAGTGTTTCGAAGCACCTCCAAAAGGGTTTGAATGTTGTTGGAATTACGTACAAAGTGTTTCAAAGCACCTCCAAAAGTGTTTGAATGTTGTTGGAATTACGTACAAAGTGTTTCAAAGCACCTCCAAAAGTGTTTGAATGTTGTTGGAATTACGTACAAAATGTTTCGAAGCACCTCCAAAAGTGTTTGAATGTTATTGGAATTACGTACAAAGTGTTTCGAAGCACCTCCAAAAGGGTTTGAATGTTGTTGGAATTACGTACAAAGTGTTTCAAAGCACCTCCAAAAGTGTTTGAATGTTGTTGGAATTACGTACAAAGTGTTTCGAAGCACCTCCAAAAGTGTTTGAATGTTATTGGAATTACGTACAAAATGTTTCGAAGCACCTCCAAAAGTGTTTGAATGTTATTGGAATTACGTACAAAGTGTTTCGAAGCACCTCCAAAAGGGTTTGAATGTTGTTGGAAATACGTACAAAGTGTTTCGAAGCACCTCCAAAAGGGTTTGAATGTTGTTGGAATTACGTACAAAGTGTTTCGAAGCACCTCCAAAAGGGTTTGAATGTTGTTGGAATTACGTACAAAGTGTTTCAAAGCACCTCCAAAAGTGTTTGAATGTTGTTGGAATTACGTACAAAGTGTTTCAAAGCACCTCCAAAAGTGTTTGAATGTTGTTGGAATTACGTACAAAATGTTTCGAAGCACCTCCAAAAGTGTTTGAATGTTATTGGAATTACGTACAAAGTGTTTCGAAGCACCTCCAAAAGGGTTTGAATGTTGTTGGAATTACGTACAAAGTGTTTCGAAGCACCTCCAAAAGGGTTTGAATGTTGTTGGAATTACGTACAAAGTGTTTCAAAGCACCTCCAAAAGTGTTTGAATGTTGTTGGAATTACGTACAAAATGTTTCGAAGCACCTCCAAAAGTGTTTGAATGTTGTTGGAATTACGTACAAAGTGTTTCGAAGCACCTCCAAAAGTGTTTGAATGTTGTTGGAATTACGTACAAAATGTTTCGAAGCACCTCCAAAAGTGTTTGAATGTTGTTGGAATTACGTACAAAGTGTTTCGAAGCACCTCTAAAAGTGTTTGAATGTTGTTGGAATTACGTACAAAATGTTTCGAAGCACCTCCAAAAGTGTTTGAATGTTGTTGGAATTACGTACAAAGTGTTTCAAAGCACCTCCAAAAGTGTTTGAATGTTATTGGAATTACGTACAAAGTGTTTCGAAGCACCTCCAAAAGGGTTTGAATGTTGTTGGAATTACGTACAAAGTGTTTCGAAGCACCTCCAAAAGTGTTTGAATGTTGTTGGAATTACGTACAAAGTGTTTCAAAGCACCTCCAAAAGTGTTTGAATGTTGTTGGAATTACGTACAAAGTGTTTCAAAGCACCTCCAAAAGTGTTTGAATGTTATTGGAATTACGTACAAAGTGTTTCGAAGCACCTCCAAAAGTGTTTGAATGTTGTTGGAATTACGTACAAAGTGTTTCAAAGCATCTCCAAAAGTGTTTGAATGTTGTTGGAATTACGTACAAAATGTTTCGAAGCACCTCCAAAAGTGTTTGAATGTTGTTGGAATTACGTACAAAGTGTTTCGAAGCACCTCCAAAAGTGTTTGAATGTTATTGGAATTACGTACAAAGTGTTTCGAAGCACCTCCAAAAGTGTTTGAATGTTATTGGAATTACGTACAAAGTGTTTCAAAGCACCTCCAAAAGTGTTTGAATGTTGTTGGAATTACGTACAAAATGTTTCGAAGCACCTCCAAAAGTGTTTGAATGTTATTGGAATTACGTACAAAGTGTTTCGAAGCACCTCCAAAAGGGTTTGAATGTTGTTGGAATTACGTACAAAGTGTTTCGAAGCACCTCCAAAAGGGTTTGAATGTTGTTGGAATTACGTACAAAGTGTTTCAAAGCACCTCCAAAAGTGTTTGAATGTTGTTGGAATTACGTACAAAGTGTTTCAAAGCACCTCCAAAAGTGTTTGAATGTTGTTGGAATTGCGTACAAAGTGTTTCGAAGCACCTCCAAAAGTGTTTGAATGTTGTTGGAATTACGTACAAAGTGTTTCAAAGCACCTCCAAAAGTGTTTGAATGTTGTTGGAATTACGTACAAAGTGTTTCGAAGCACCTCCAAAAGTGTTTGAATGCTGTAGGAATTACGTACAAAGTGTTTCAAAGCACCTCCAAAAGTGTTTGAATGTTGTTGGAATTACGTACAAAGTGTTTCAAAGCACCTCCAAAGGTGTTTGAATGTTGTTGGAATTACGTACAAAGTGTTTCGAAGCACTTCCGAAGGTGTTTAAATGTTGTTGGAATTACGTACAAAGTGTTTCAAAGCACCTCCAAAAGTGTTTGAATGTTGTTGGAATTACGTACAAAGTGTTTCAAAGCACCTCCAAAAGTGTTTGAATGTTGTTGGAATTACGTACAAAGTGTTTCGAAGCACCTCCAAAAGTGTTTGAATGTTGTTGGAATTACGTACAAAGTGTTTCGAAGCACCTCCAAAAGTGTTTGAATGTTGTTGGAATTACGTACAAAGTGTTTCGAAGCACCCCCAAAAGTGTTTGAATGTTGTTGAAATTACGTACAAAGTGTTTCGAAGCACCCCCAAAAGTGTTTGAATGTTGTTGGAATTACGTACAAAGTGTTTCGAAGCACCTCCAAAAGTGTTTGAATGTTGTTGGAATTACGTACAAAGTGTTTCGAAGCACCCCCAAAAGTGTTTGAATGTTGTTGGAATTACGTACAAAGTGTTTCAAAGCACCTCCGAAGGTGTTTGAATGTTGTTGGAATTACGTACAAAGTGTTTCGAAGCACCCCCAAAAGTGTTTGAATGTTGTTGGAATTACGTACAAAGTGTTTCGAAGCACCCCCAAAAGTGTTTGAATGTTGTTGGAATTACGTACAAAGTGTTTCGAAGCACCCCCAAAAGTGTTTGAATGTTGTTGGAATTACGTACAAAGTGCTTCAAAGCACCTCTAAAGGTGTTTGAATGCTGTTGGAATTACGTACAAAGTGTTTCAAAGCACCCCCAAAGGTGTTTGAATGCTGTTGGAATTACGTACAAAGTGTTTCGAAGCACTTCCGAAGGAGTTTGAATGTTGTTGGAATTACGTACAAAGTGTTTCAAAGCACCTCCAAAAGTGTTTGAATGTTGTTGGAATAACGTACAAAGTGTTTCGAAGCACTTCCGAAGGTGTTTAAATGTTGTTGGAACTACGTACAAAGTGTTTCAAAGCACCTCCGAAGGTGTTTGAATGTTGTTGGAATTACGTACAAAGTGTTTCGAAGCACCCCCAAAAGTGTTTGAATGTTGTTGGAATTACGTACAAAGTGTTTCGAAGCACCCCCAAAAGTGTTTGAATGCTGTAGGAATTACGTACAAAGTGTTTCGAAGCACCTCCGAAGGTGTTTAAATTTTGTTGGAATGACGTACAAAGTGTTTCGAAGCACCCCCAAAAGTGTTTGAATGTTGTTGGAATTACGTACAAAGTGTTTCGAAGCACCTCCAAAAGTGTTTGAATGCTGTTGGAATTACGTACAAAGTGTTTCAAAGCACCTCCGAAGGTGTTTGAATGTTGTTGGAATGACGTACAAAGTGTTTCGAAGCACCCCCAAAAGTGTTTGAATGTTGTTGGAATTACGTACAAAGTGTTTCGAAGCACCCCCAAAAGTGTTTGAATGTTGTTGGAATTACGTACAAAGTGTTTCAAAGCACCTCCAAAAGTGTTTGAATGTTGTTGGAATTACGTACAAAGTGTTTCGAAGCACCTCCAAAAGTGTTTGAATGTTGTTGGAATTACGTACAAAGTGTTTCGAAGCACCTCCAAAAGTGTTTGAATGTTGTTGGAATTACGTACAAAGTGTTTCGAAGCACCCCCAAAAGTGTTTGAATGTTGTTGGAATTACGTACAAAGTGTTTCGAAGCACCCCCAAAAGTGTTTGAATGTTGTTGGAATTACGTACAAAGTGTTTCGAAGCACTTCCAAAAGTGTTTGAATGTTGTTGGAATTACGTACAAAGTGTTTCGAAGCACCCCCAAAAGTGTTTGAATGTTGTTGGAATTACGTACAAAGTGTTTCAAAGCACCTCCGAATATGTTTGAATGTTGTTGGAATTACGTACAAAGTGTTTCGAAGCACCCCCAAAAGTGTTTGAATGTTGTTGGAATTACGTACAAAGTGTTTCGAAGCACCTCCAAAAGTGTTTGAATGCTGTTGGAATTACGTACAAAGTGTTTCAAAGCACCTCCGAAGGTGTTTGAATGTTGTTGGAATGACGTACAAAGTGTTTCGAAGCACCCCCAAAAGTGTTTGAATGTTGTTGGAATTACGTACAAAGTGTTTCGAAGCACCTCCGAAGGTGTTTGAATGTTGTTGGAATTACGTACAAAGTGTTTCGACGCACCCCCAAAAGTGTTTGAATGTTGTTGGAATTACGTACAAAGTGTTTCGAAGCACCCCCAAAAGTGTTTGAATGTTGTTGGAATTACGTACAAAGTGTTTCAAAACACTTCCGAAGGTGTTTGAATGTTGTTGGAATTACGTACAAAGTGTTTCGAAGCACCCCCAAAAGTGTTTGAATGTTGTTGGAATTACGTACAAAGTGTTTCGAAGCACCCCCAAAAGTGTTTGAATGTTGTTGGAATTACGTACAAAGTGTTTCGAAGCACCCCCAAAAGTGTTTGAATGTTGTTGGAATTACGTACAAAGTGCTTCAAAGCACCTCTAAAGGTGTTTGAATGCTGTTGGAATTACGTACAAAGTGTTTCAAAGCACCCCCAAAGGTGTTTGAATGCTGTTGGAATTACGTACAAAGTGTTTCGAAGCACTTCCGAAGGTGTTTGAATTTTGTTGGAATTACGTACAAAGTGTTTCAAAGCACCTCCAAAAGTGTTTGAATGTTGTTGGAATAACGTACAAAGTGTTTCGAAGCACTTCCGAAGGTGTTTAAATGTTGTTGGAACTACGTACAAAGTGTTTCAAAGCACCTCCGAAGGTGTTTGAATGTTGTTGGAATTACGTACAAAGTGTTTCGAAGCACCCCCAAAAGTGTTTGAATGTTGTTGGAATTACGTACAAAGTGTTTCGAAGCACCTCCAAAAGTGTTTGAATGCTGTTGGAATTACGTACAAAGTTTTTCAAAGCACCTCCGAAGGTGTTTGAATGTTGTTGGAATTACGTACAAAGTGTTTCGAAGCACCCCCAAAAGTGTTTGAATGTTGTTGGAATTACGTACAAAGTGTTTCGAAGCACCCCCAAAAGTGTTTGAATGTTGTTGGAATTACGTACAAAGTGTTTCGAAGCACCCCCAAAAGTGTTTGAATGTTGTTGGAATTACGTACAAAGTGCTTCAAAGCACCTCTAAAGGTGTTTGAATGCTGTTGGAATTACGTACAAAGTGTTTCAAAGCACCCCCAAAGGTGTTTGAATGCTGTTGGAATTACGTACAAAGTGTTTCGAAGCACTTCCGAAGGAGTTTGAATGTTGTTGGAATTACGTACAAAGTGTTTCAAAGCACCTCCAAAAGTGTTTGAATGTTGTTGGAATAACGTACAAAGTGTTTCGAAGCACTTCCGAAGGTGTTTAAATGTTGTTGGAACTACGTACAAAGTGTTTCAAAGCACCTCCGAAGGTGTTTGAATGTTGTTGGAATTACGTACAAAGTGTTTCGAAGCACCCCCAAAAGTGTTTGAATGTTGTTGGAATTACGTACAAAGTGCTTCAAAGCACCTCTAAAGGTGTTTGAATGCTGTTGGAATTACGTACAAAGTGTTTCAAAGCACCCCCAAAGGTGTTTGAATGCTGTTGGAATTACGTACAAAGTGTTTCGAAGCACTTCCGAAGGTGTTTGAATGTTGTTGGAATTACGTACAAAGTGTTTCGAAGCACCCCCAAAAGTGTTTGAATGTTGTTGGAATTACGTACAAAGTGTTTCCAAGCACCTCCAAAAGTGTTTGAATGCTGTTGGAATTACGTACAAAGTTTTTCAAAGCACCTCCGAAGGTGTTTGAATGTTGTTGGAATTACGTACAAAGTGTTTCGAAGCACCCCCAAAAGTGTTTGAATGTTGTTGGAATTACGTACAAAGTGTTTCGAAGCACCTCCAAAAGTGTTTGAATGTTGTTGGAATTACGTACAAAGTGTTTCGAAGCACCCCCAAAAGTGTTTGAATGTTGTTGGAATTACGTACAAAGTGCTTCAAAGCACCTCTAAAGGTGTTTGAATGCTGTTGGAATTACGTACAAAGTTTGTCAAAGCACCTCCGAAGGTGTTTGAATGCTGTTGGAATTACGTACAAAGTGTTTCGAAGCACTTCCGAAGGTGTTTGAATGTTGTTGGAATTACGTACAAAGTGTTTCGAAGCACCTCCAAAAGTGTTTGAATGTTGTTGGAATAACGTACAAAGTGTTTCGAAGCACTTCCGAAGGTGTTTAAATGTTGTTGGAACTACGTACAAAGTGTTTCAAAGCACCTCCGAAGGTGTTTGAATGTTGTTGGAATTACGTACAAAGTGTTTCGAAGCACCTCCAAAAGTGTTTGAATGTTGTTGGAATTACGTACAAAGTGTTTCGAAGCACCTCCAAAAGTGTTTGAATGTTGTTGGAATTACGTACAAAGTGTTTCGAAGCACCTCCAAAAGTGTTTGAATGTTGTTGGAATTACGTACAAAGTGTTTCGAAGCACCTCCAAAAGTGTTTGAATGTTGTTGGAATTACGTACAAAGTGTTTCGAAGCACCTCCAAAGGTGTTTGAATGCTGTTGGAATTACGTACAAAGTGTTTCAAAGCACCTCCAAAGGTGTTTGAATGTTGTTGGAATTACGTACAAAGTGTTTCAAAGCACCTCCAAAGGTGTTTGAATGTTGTTGGAATTACGTACAAAGTAATTCAAAGCACCGCCAAAAGTGTTTGAATGTTGTTGGAATTACGTACAAAGTGTTTCGAAGCACCTCCAAAAGTGTTTGAATGCTGTTGGAATTACGTACAAAGTTTTTCAAAGCACCTCCGAAGGTGTTTGAATGTTGTTGGAATTACGTACAAAGTGTTTCGAAGCACCCCCAAAAGTGTTTGAATGTTGTTGGAATTACGTACAAAGTGTTTCGAAGCACCCCCAAAAGTGTTTGAATGTTGTTGGAATTACGTACAAAGTGTTTCGAAGCACCCCCAAAAGTGTTTGAATGTTGTTGGAATTACGTACAAAGTGCTTCAAAGCACCTCTAAAGGTGTTTGAATGCTGTTGGAATTACGTACAAAGTTTTTCAAGGCACCTCCGAAGGTGTTTGAATGCTGTTGGAATTACGTACAAAGTGTTTCGAAGCACTTCCGAAGGTGTTTGAATGTTGTTGGAATTACGTACAAAGTGTTTCGAAGCACCTCCAAAAGTGTTTGAATGTTGTTGGAATAACGTACAAAGTGTTTCGAAGCACTTCCGAAGGTGTTTAAATGTTGTTGGAACTACGTACAAAGTGTTTCAAAGCACCTCCGAAGGTGTTTGAATGTTGTTGGAATTACGTACAAAGTGTTTCGAAGCACCTCCAAAAGTGTTTGAATGTTGTTGGAATTACGTACAAAGTGTTTCGAAGCACCTCCAAAAGTGTTTGAATGTTGTTGGAATTACGTACAAAGTGTTTCGAAGCACCTCCAAAAGTGTTTGAATGCTGTTGGAATAACGTACAAAGTGTTTCAAAGCACTTCCGAAGGTGTTTGAATGTTGTTGGAATTACGTACAAAGTGTTTCGAAGCACCTCCAAAAGTGTTTGAATGTTGTTGGAATTACGTACAAAGTAATTCAAAGCACCGCCAAAAGTGTTTGAATGTTGTTGGAATTACGTACAAAGTGTTTCGAAGCACCTCCAAAAGTGTTTGAATGCTGTTGGAATTACGTACAAAGTTTTTCAAAGCACCTCCGAAGGTGTTTGAATGTTGTTGGAATTACAAACAAAGTGTTTCGAAGCACCCCCAAAAGTGTTTGAATGTTGTTGGAATTACGTACAAAGTGTTTCGAAGCACCCCCAAAAGTGTTTGAATGTTGTTGGAATTACGTACAAAGTGTTTCGAAGCACCTCCAAAAGTGTTTGAATGTTGTTGGAATTACGTACAAAGTGTTTCGAAGCACCCCCAAAAGTGTTTGAATGTTGTTGGAATTACGTACAAAGTGCTTCAAAGCACCTCTAAAGGTGTTTGAATGCTGTTGGAATTACGTACAAAGTTTTTCAAAGCACCTCCGAAGGTGTTTGAATGCTGTTGGAATTACGTACAAAGTGTTTCGAAGCACTTCCGAAGGTGTTTGAATGTTGTTGGAATTACGTACAAAGTGTTTCGAAGCACCTCCAAAAGTGTTTGAATGTTGTTGGAATAACGTACAAAGTGTTTCGAAGCACTTCCGAAGGTGTTTAAATGTTGTTGGAACTACGTACAAAGTGTTTCAAAGCACCTCCGAAGGTGTTTGAATGTTGTTGGAATTACGTACAAAGTGTTTCGAAGCACCTCCAAAAGTGTTTGAATGTTGTTGGAATTACGTACAAAGTGTTTCGAAGCACCTCCAAAAGTGTTTGAATGTTGTTGGAATTACGTACAAAGTGTTTCGAAGCACCTCCAAAAGTGTTTGAATGCTGTTGGAATTACGTACAAAGTTTTTCAAAGCACCTCCGAAGGTGTTTGAATGTTGTTGGAATTACAAACAAAGTGTTTCGAAGCACCCCCAAAAGTGTTTGAATGTTGTTGGAATTACGTACAAAGTGTTTCGAAGCACCCCCAAAAGTGTTTGAATGTTGTTGGAATTACGTACAAAGTGTTTCGAAGCACCTCCAAAAGTGTTTGAATGTTGTTGGAATTACGTACAAAGTGTTTCGAAGCACCTCCAAAAGTGTTTGAATGCTGTTGGAATTACGTACAAAGTTTTTCAAAGCACCTCCGAAGGTGTTTGAATGTTGTTGGAATTACAAACAAAGTGTTTCGAAGCACCCCCAAAAGTGTTTGAATGTTGTTGGAATTACGTACAAAGTGTTTCGAAGCACTTCCGAAGGTGTTTGAATGTTGTTGGAATTACGTACAAAGTGTTTCGAAGCACCTCCAAAAGTGTTTGAATGTTGTTGGAATAACGTACAAAGTGTTTCGAAGCACTTCCGAAGGTGTTTAAATGTTGTTGGAACTACGTACAAAGTGTTTCAAAGCACCTCCGAAGGTGTTTGAATGTTGTTGGAATTACGTACAAAGTGTTTCGAAGCACCTCCAAAAGTGTTTGAATGTTGTTGGAATTACGTACAAAGTGTTTCGAAGCACCTCCAAAAGTGTTTGAATGTTGTTGGAATTACGTACAAAGTGTTTCGAAGCACCTCCAAAAGTGTTTGAATGCTGTTGGAATTACGTACAAAGTTTTTCAAAGCACCTCCGAAGGTGTTTGAATGTTGTTGGAATTATGTACAAAGTGTTTCGAAGCACCTCCAAAAGTGTTTGAATGTTGTTGGAATTACGTACAAAGTGTTTCGAAGCACCCCCAAAAGTGTTTGAATGTTGTTGGAATTACGTACAAAGTGCTTCAAAGCACCTCTAAAGGTGTTTGAATGTTGTTGGAATTACGTACAAAGTGTTTCGAAGCACCCCCAAAAGTGTTTGAATGTTGTTGGAATTACGTACAAAGTTTTTCAAAGCACCTCCGAAGGTGTTTGAATGCTGTTGGAATTACGTACAAAGTGTTTCGAAGCACTTCCGAAGGTGTTTGAATGTTGTTGGAATTACGTACAAAGTGTTTCGAAGCACCTCCAAAAGTGTTTGAATGTTGTTGGAATTACGTACAAAGTGTTTCGAAGCACCCCCAAAAGTGTTTGAATGTTGTTGGAATTACGTACAAAGTGCTTCAAAGCACCTCTAAAGGTGTTTGAATGTTGTTGGAATTACGTACAAAGTGCTTCAAAGCACCTCTAAAGGTGTTTGAATGTTGTTGGAATTACGTACAAAGTGTTTCGAAGCACCCCCAAAAGTGTTTGAATGTTGTTGGAATTACGTACAAAGTGTTTCGAAGCACTTCCGAAGGTGTTTGAATGTTGTTGGAATTACGTACAAAGTGTTTCGAAGCACCTCCAAAAGTGTTTGAATGTTGTTGGAATTACGTACAAAGTGTTTCGAAGCACCCCCAAAAGTGTTTGAATGTTGTTGGAATTACGTACAAAGTTCTTCAAAGCACCTCTTAAGGTGTTTGAATGTTGTTGGAATAACGTACAAAGTGTTTCGAAGCACTTCCGAAGGTGTTTAAATGTTGTTGGAACTACGTACAAAGTGTTTCAAAGCACCTCCGAAGGTGTTTGAATGTTGTTGGAATTACGTACAAAGTGTTTCGAAGCACCTGTAAAGGTGTTTGAATGTTGTTGGAATTACGTACAAAGTGTTTCAAAGCACCTCCAAAGGTGTTTGAATGTTGTTGGAATTACGTACAAAGTGTTTCAAAGCACCTCCAAAAGTGTTTGAATGTTGTTGGAATTACGTACAAAGTGTTTCAAAGCACCTCCAAAAGTGTTTGAATGTTGTTGGAATTACGTACAAAGTGTTTCGAAGCACCTCCAAAGGTGTTTGAATGTTGTTGGAATTACGTACAAAGTGTTTCAAAGCACCTCCAAAGGTGTTTGAATGTTGTTGGAATTACGTACAAAGTGTTTCAAAGCACCTCCAAAAGTGTTTGAATGTTGTTGGAATTACGTACAAAGTAATTCAAAGCACCGCCAAAAGTGTTTGAATGTTGTTGGAATTACGTACAAAGTGTTTCGAAGCACCTCCAAAGGTGTTTGAATGTTGTTGGAATTACGTACAAAGTGTTTCGAAGCACCTCCAAAGGTGTTTGAATGTTGTTGGAATTACTTACAAAGTGTTTCAAAGCACCTCCAAAAGTGTTTGAATGTTGTTGGAATTACGTACAAAGTGTTTCAAAGCACCTCCACAAGTGTTTGAATGTTGTTGGAATTACGTACAAAGTGTTTCAAAGCACCTCCAAAAGTGTTTGAATGTTGTTGGAATTACGTACAAAGTGTTTCAAAGCACCTCCAAAGGTGTTTGAATGTTGTTGGAATTACTTACAAAGTGTTTCAAAGCACCTCCAAAAGTGTTTGAATGTTGTTGGAATTACGTACAAAGTGTTTCAAAGCACCTCCAAAAGTGTTTGAATGTTGTTGGAATTACGTACAAAGTGTTTCAAAGCACCTCCACAAGTGTTTGAATGTTGTTGGAATTACGTACAAAGTGTTTCGAAGCACCTCCAAAAGTGTTTGAATGTTGTTGGAATTACGTACAAAGTGTTTCAAAGCACCTCCAAAAGTGTTTGAATGTTGTTGGAATTACGTACAAAGTGTTTCAAAGCACCTCCAAAAGTGTTTGAATGTTGTTGGAATTACGTACAAAGTGTTTCAAAGCACCTCCAAAGGTGTTTGAATGTTGTTGGAATTACGTACAAAGTGTTTCAAAGCACCTCCAAAAGTGTTTGAATGTTGTTGGAATTACGTACAAAGTGTTTCAAAGCACCTCCAAAAGTGTTTGAATGTTGTTGGAATTACGTACAAAGTGTTTCAAAGCACCTCCAAAGGTGTTTGAATGTTGTTGGAATTACGTACAAAGTGTTTCAAAGCACCTCCAAAAGTGTTTGAATGTTGTTGGTTTGAATGTTGTTGGAATTACGTACAAAGTGTTTCAAAGCACCTCCAAAAGTGTTTGAATGTTGTTGGAATTACGTACAAAGTGTTTCAAAGCACCTCCAAAAGTGTTTGAATGTTGTTGGAATTACGTACAAAGTGTTTCGAAGCACCTCCAAAAGTGTTTGAATGTTGTTGGAATTACGTACAAAGTGTTTCAAAGCACCTCCAAAAGTGTTTGAATGCTGTTGGAATTACGTACAAAGTGTTTCAAAGCACCTCCAAAAGTGTTTGAATGTTGTTGGAATTACGTACAAAGTGTTTCAAAGCACCTCCAAAAGTGTTTGAATGTTGTTGGAATTACGTACAAAGTGTTTCGAAGCACCTCCAAAGGTGTTTGAATGTTGTTGGAATTACGTACAAAGTGTTTCGAAGAACCTCCAAAAGTGTTTGAATGCTGTTGGAATTACGTACAAAGTGTTTCGAAGAACCTCCAAAAGTGTTTGAATGCTGTTGGAAATACGTACAAAGTGTTTCAAAGCACCTCCAAGAGTGTTTGAATGTTGTTGGAATTACGTACAAAGTGTTTCAAAGCACCTCCAAAGGTGTTTGAATGTTGTTGGAATTACGTACAAAGTGTTTCAAAGCACCTCCAAAAGTGTTTGAATGTTGTTGGAATTACGTACAAAGTGTTTCGAAGCACCTCCAAAGGTGTTTGAATGTTGTTGGAATTACGTACAAAGTGTTTCAAAGCACCTCCAAAAGTGTTTGAATGCTGTTGGAATTACGTACAAAGTGTTTCAAAGCACCTCCAAAAGTGTTTGAATGTTGTTGGAATTACGTACAAAGTGTTTCAAAGCACCTCCAAAAGTGTTTGAATGTTGTTGGAATTACGTACAAAGTGTTTCGAAGCACCTCCAAAAGTGTTTGAATGTTGTTGGAATTACGTACAAAGTGTTTCAAAGCACCTCCAAAAGTGTTTGAATGCTGTTGGAATTACGTACAAAGTGTTTCGAAGAACCTCCAAAAGTGTTTGAATGCTGTTGGAAATACGTACAAAGTGTTTCAAAGCACCTCCAAGAGTGTTTGAATGTTGTTGGAATTACGTACAAAGTGTTTCAAAGCACCTCCAAAAGTGTTTGAATGTTGTTGGAATTACGTACAAAGTGTTTCAAAGCACCTCCAAAAGTGTTTGAATGTTGTTGGAATTACGTACAAAGTGTTTCAAAGCACCTCCAAAAGTGTTTGAATGTTGTTGGAATTACGTACAAAGTGTTTCAAAGCACCTCCAAAAGTGTTTGAATGCTGTTGGAATTACGTACAAAGTGTTTCGAAGAACCTCCAAAAGTGTTTGAATGCTGTTGGAATTACGTACAAAGTGTTTCGAAGAACCTCCAAAAGTGTTTGAATGCTGTTGGAAATACGTACAAAGTGTTTCAAAGCACCTCCAAGAGTGTTTGAATGTTGTTGGAATTACGTACAAAGTGTTTCAAAGCACCTCCAAAAGTGTTTGAATGTTGTTGGAATTACGTACAAAGTGTTTCAAAGCACCTCCAAAAGTGTTTGAATGTTGTTGGAATTACGTACAAAGTGTTTCAAAGCACCTCCAAAAGTGTTTGAATGTTGTTGGAATTACGTACAAAGTGTTTCAAAGCACCTCCAAAGGTGTTTGAATGTTGTTGGAATTACGTACAAAGTGTTTCAAAGCACCTCCAAAAGTGTTTGAATGCTGTTGGAATTACGTACAAAGTGTTTCGAAGAACCTCCAAAAGTGTTTGAATGCTGTTGGAATTACGTACAAAGTGTTTCAAAGCACCTCCAAAAGTGTTTGAATGTTGTTGGAATTACGTACAAAGTGTTTCAAAGCACCTCCAAAAGTGTTTGAATGCTGTTGGAATTACGTACAAAGTGTTTCAAAGCACCTCCAAAAGTGTTTGAATGTTGTTGGAATTACGTACAAAGTGTTTCAAAGCACCTCCAAAAGTGTTTGAATGTTGTTGGAATTACGTACAAAGTGTTTCAAAGCACCTCCAAAAGTGTTTGAATGTTGTTGGAATTACGTACAAAGTGTTTCAAAGCACCTCCAAAGGTGTTTGAATGTTGTTGGAATTACGTACAAAGTGTTTCAAAGCACCTCCAAAAGTGTTTGAATGTTGTTGGAATTACGTACAAAGTGTTTCAAAGCACCTCCAAAAGTGTTTGAATGCTGTTGGAATTACGTACAAAGTGTTTCAAAGCACCTCCAAAAGTGTTTGAATGTTGTTGGAATTACGTACAAAGTGTTTCGAAGCACCTCCAAAGGTGTTTGAATGTTGTTGGAATTACGTACAAAGTGTTTCGAAGAACCTCCAAAAGTGTTTGAATGCTGTTGGAAATACGTACAAAGTGTTTCAAAGCACCTCCAAGAGTGTTTGAATGTTGTTGGAATTACGTACAAAGTGTTTCAAAGCACCTCCAAAAGTGTTTGAATGTTGTTGGAATTACGTACAAAGTGTTTCAAAGCACCTCCAAAAGTGTTTGAATGTTGTTGGAATTACGTACAAAGTGTTTCAAAGCACCTCCAAAAGTGTTTGAATGTTGTTGGAATTACGTACAAAGTGTTTCGAAGCACCTCCAAAGGTGTTTGAATGTTGTTGGAATTACGTACAAAGTGTTTCGAAGAACCTCCAAAAGTGTTTGAATGCTGTTGGAAATACGTACAAAGTGTTTCAAAGCACCTCCAAGAGTGTTTGAATGTTGTTGGAATTACGTACAAAGTGTTTCGAAGCACCTCCAAAAGTGTTTGAATGTTGTTGGAATTACGTACAAAGTGTTTCAAAGCACCTCCAAAAGTGTTTGAATGTTGTTGGAATTACGTACAAAGTGTTTCAAAGCACCTCCAAAAGTGTTTGAATGTTGTTGGAATTACGTACAAAGTGTTTCAAAGCACCTCCAAAAGTGTTTGAATGTTGTTGGAATTACGTACAAAGTGTTTCAAAGCACCTCCAAAGGTGTTTGAATGTTGTTGGAATTACGTACAAAGTGTTTCAAAGCACCTCCAAAAGTGTTTGAATGCTGTTGGAATTACGTACAAAGTGTTTCAAAGCACCTCCAAAAGTGTTTGAATGCTGTTGGAATTACGTACAAAGTGTTTCAAAGCACCTCCAAAAGTGTTTGAATGTTGTTGGAATTACGTACAAAGTGTTTCAAAGCACCTCCAAAAGTGTTTGAATGTTGTTGGAATTACGTACAAAGTGTTTCAAAGCACCTCCAAAAGTGTTTGAATGTTGTTGGAATTACGTACAAAGTGTTTCAAAGCACCTCCAAAAGTGTTTGAATGTTGTTGGAATTACGTACAAAGTGTTTCAAAGCACCTCCAAGAGTGTTTGAATGTTGTTGGAATTACGTACAAAGTGTTTCGAAGCACCTCCAAAAGTGTTTGAATGTTGTTGGAATTACGTACAAAGTGGTTTCAAAGCACCTCCAAAAGGGTTTGAATGTTGTTGGAATTACGTACAAAGTGTTTCAAGCACCTCCAAAAGTGTTTGAATGTTGTTGGAATTACGTACAAAGTGTTTCAAAGCACCTCCAAAAGTGTTTGAATGTTGTTGGAATTACGTACAAAGTGTTCAAAGCACCTCCAAAAGTGTTTGAATGTTGTTGGAATTACGTACAAAGTGTTTCAAAGCACCTCCAAAGGTGTTTGAATGTTGTTGGAATTACGTACAAAGTGTTTCAAAGCACCTCCAAAAGTGTTTGAATGTTGTTGGAATTACGTACAAAGTGTTTCAAAGCACCTCCAAAAGTGTTTGAATGTTGTTGGAATTACGTACAAAGTGTTTCAAAGCACCTCCAAAAGTGTTTGAATGTTGTTGGAATTACGTACAAAGTGTTTCAAAGCACCTCCAAAAGTGTTTGAATGTTGTTGGAATTACGTACAAAGTGTTTCGAAGCACCTCCAAAGGTGTTTGAATGTTGTTGGAATTACGTACAAAGTGTTTCGAAGAACCTCCAAAAGTGTTTGAATGCTGTTGGAATTACGTACAAAGTGTTTCAAAGCACCTCCAAAAGTGTTTGAATGCTGTTGGAATTACGTACAAAGTGTTTCAAAGCACCTCCAAAAGTGTTTGAATGTTGTTGGAATTACGTACAAAGTGTTTCAAAGCACCTCCAAAAGTGTTTGAATGCTGTTGGAAATACGTACAAAGTGTTTCAAAGCACCTCCAAGAGTGTTTGAATGTTGTTGGAATTACGTACAAAGTGTTTCAAAGCACCTCCAAAAGTGTTTGAATGTTGTTGGAATTACGTACAAAGTGTTTCAAAGCACCTCCAAAAGTGTTTGAATGTTGTTGGAATTACGTACAAAGTGTTTCAAAGCACCTCCAAGAGTGTTTGAATGTTGTTGGAATTACGTACAAAGTGTTTCGAAGCACCTCCAAAAGTGTTTGAATGTTGTTGGAATTACGTACAAAGTGTTTCAAAGCACCTCCAAAAGTGTTTGAATGTTGTTGGAATTACGTACAAAGTGTTTCAAAGCACCTCCAAAAGTGTTTGAATGTTGTTGGAATTACGTACAAAGTGTTTCAAAGCACCTCCAAAAGTGTTTGAATGTTGTTGGAATTACGTACAAAGTGTTTCAAAGCACCTCCAAAAGTGTTTGAATGTTGTTGGAATTACGTACAAAGTGTTTCAAAGCACCTCCAAAAGTGTTTGAATGTTGTTGGAATTACGTACAAAGTGTTTCAAAGCACCTCCAAAAGTGTTTGAATGTTGTTGGAATTACGTACAAAGTGTTTCAAAGCACCTCCAAAAGTGTTTGAATGTTGTTGGAATTACGTACAAAGTGTTTCAAAGCACCTCCAAAAGTGTTTGAATGTTGTTGGAATTACGTACAAAGTGTTTCAAAGCACCTCCAAAGGTGTTTGAATGTTGTTGGAATTACGTACAAAGTGTTTCAAAGCACCTCCAAAAGTGTTTGAATGTTGTTGGAATTACGTACAAAGTGTTTCAAAGCACCTCCAAAAGTGTTTGAATGTTGTTGGAATTACGTACAAAGTGTTTCAAAGCACCTCCAAAAGTGTTTGAATGTTGTTGGAATTACGTACAAAGTGTTTCGAAGCACCTCCAAAAGTGTTTGAATGTTGTTGGAATAACGTACAAAGTGTTTCAAAGCACCTCCAAAAGTGTTTGAATGCTGTTGGAATTACGTACAAAGTGTTTCGAAGAACCTCCAAAAGTGTTTGAATGCTGTTGGAAATACGTACAAAGTGTTTCAAAGCACCTCCAAGAGTGTTTGAATGTTGTTGGAATTACGTACAAAGTGTTTCAAACCTCCAAAAGTGTTTGAATGTTGTTGGAATTACGTACAAAGTGTTTCAAAGCACCTCCAAAAGTGTTTGAATGCTGTTGGAAATACGTACAAAGTGTTTCAAAGCACCTCCAAGAGTGTTTGAATGTTGTTGGAATTACGTACAAAGTGTTTCAAAGCACCTCCAAAGGTGTTTGAATGTTGTTGGAATTACGTACAAAGTGTTTCAAAGCACCTCCAAAAGTGTTTGAATGCTGTTGGAATTACGTACAAAGTGTTTCAAAGCACCTCCAAAAGTGTTTGAATGTTGTTGGAATTACGTACAAAAGTGTTTTCAAAGCACCTCCAAAAGTGTTTGAATGTTGTTGGAATTACGTACAAAGTGTTTCAAAGCACCTCCAAAAGTGTTTGAATGTTGTTGGAATTACGTACAAAGTGTTTCAAAGCACCTCCAAAAGTGTTTGAATGTTGTTGGAATTACGTACAAAGTGTTTCAAAGCACCTCCAAAAGTGTTTGAATGTTGTTGGAATTACGTACAAAGTGTTTCAAAGCACCTCCAAAAGTGTTTAAATGTTGTTGGAATTACGTACAAAGTGTTTCAAAGCACCTCCAAAAGTGTTTGAATGTTGTTGATATTACGTACAAAGTGTTTCAAAGCACCTCCAAAAGTGTTTGAATGCTGTTGGAAATACGTACAAAGTGTTTCAAAGCATCTCTAAAGGTGTTTAAATGTTGTTGGAATTACGTACAAAGTGTTTCAAAGCACCTCCAAAGGTGTTTGAATGTTGTTGGAATTACGTACAAAGTGTTTCAAAGCACCTCCAAAAGTGTTTGAATGTTGTTGATATTACGTACAAAGTGTTTCAAAGCACCTCCAAAAGTGTTTGAATGCTGTTGGAATTACGTACAAAGTGTTTCAAAGAACCTCCAAAAGTGTTTGAATGTTGTTGGAATTACGTACAAAGTGTTTCAAAGCACCTCCAAAAGTGTTTGAATGTTGTTGGAATTACGTACAAAGTGTTTCAAAGCACCTCCAAAAGTGTTTGAATGCTGTTGGAAATACGTACAAAGTGTTTCAAAGCATCTCTAAAGGTGTTTAAATGTTGTTGGAATTACGTACAAAGTGTTTCAAAGCACCTCCAAAGGTGTTTGAATGTTGTTGGAATTACGTACAAAGTGTTTCGAAGAACCTCCAAAAGTGTTTGAATGTTGTTGGAATTACGTACAAAGTGTTTCAAAGCACCTCCAAAAGTGTTTGAATGTTGTTGATATTACGTACAAAGTGTTTCAAAGCACCTCCAAAAGTGTTTGAATGTTGTTGGAATTACGTACAAAGTGTTTCGAAGAACCTCCAAAAGTGTTTGAATGCCGTTGGAAATACGTACAAAGTGTTTCAAAGCACCTCCAAAAGTGTTTGAATGTTGTTGGAATTACGTACAAAGTGTTTCAAAGCACCTCCAAAAGTGTTTGAATGTTGTTGATATTACGTACAAAGTGTTTCAAAGCACCTCCAAAAGTGTTTGAATGCTGTTGGAATTACGTACAAAGTGTTTCAAAGAACCTCCAAAAGTGTTTGAATGTTGTTGGAATTACGTACAAAGTGTTTCAAAGCACCTCCAAAAGTGTTTGAATGTTGTTAGAATTACGTACAAAGTGTTTCGAAGAACCTCCAAAAGTGTTTGAATGCCGTTGGAAATACGTACAAAGTGTTTCAAAGCACCTCCAAAAGTGTTTGAATGTTGTTGGAATTACGTACAAAGTGTTTCGAAGAACCTCCAAAAGTGTTTGAATGTTGTTGGAATTACGTACAAAGTGTTTCAAAGCACCTCCAAAAGTGTTTGAATGCTGTTGGAAATACGTACAAAGTGTTTCAAAGCATCTCTAAAGGTGTTTAAATGTTGTTGGAATTACGTACAAAGTGTTTCAAAGCACCTCCAAAAGTGTTTGAATGTTGTTGGAATTACGTACAAAGTGTTTCAAAGCACCTCCAAAAGTGTTTGAATGTTGTTGGAATTACGTACAAAGTGTTTCAAAGCACCTCCAAAAGTGTTTAAATGTTGTTGGAATTACGTACAAAGTGTTTCAAAGCACCTCCAAAAGTGTTTGAATGTTGTTGGAATTACGTACATAGTGTTTCAAAGCACCTCCAAAAGTGTTTGAATGTTGTTGGAATTACGTACAAAGTGTTTCAAAGCACCTCCAAAAGTGTTTGAATGTTGTTGGAATTACGTACAAAGTGTTTCAAAGCACCTCCAAAAGTGTTTGAATGTTGTTGATATTACGTACAAAGTGTTTCAAAGCACCTCCAAAAGTGTTTGAATGTTGTTGGAATTACGTACAAAGTGTTTCGAAGAACCTCCAAAAGTGTTTGAATGCCGTTGGAAATACGTACAAAGTGTTTCAAAGCACCTCCAAAAGTGTTTGAATGTTGTTGGAATTACGTACAAAGTGTTTCGAAGAACCTCCAAAAGTGTTTGAATGTTGTTGGAATTACGTACAAAGTGTTTCAAAGCATCTCTAAAGGTGTTTAAATGTTGTTGGAATTACGTACAAAGTGTTTCAAAGCACCTCCAAAGGTGTTTGAATGTTGTTGGAATTACGTACAAAGTGTTTCGAAGAACCTCCAAAAGTGTTTGAATGTTGTTGGAATTACGTACAAAGTGTTTCAAAGCACCTCCAAAAGTGTTTGAATGTTGTTGATATTACGTACAAAGTGTTTCAAAGCACCTCCAAAAGTGTTTGAATGTTGTTGGAATTTACGTACAAAGTGTTTCGAAGAACCTCCAAAAGTGTTTGAATGCCGTTGGAAATACGTACAAAGTGTTTCAAAGCACCTCCAAAAGTGTTTGAATGTTGTTGGAATTACGTACAAAGTGTTTCGAAGAACCTCCAAAAGTGTTTGAATGTTGTTGGAATTACGTACAAAGTGTTTCAAAGCACCTCCAAAAGTGTTTGAATGCTGTTGGAATTACGTACAAAGTGTTTCAAAGCACCTCCAAAAGTGTTTGAATGTTGTTGGAATTACGTACAAAGTGTTTCAAAGCACCTCCAAAAGTGTTTGAATGTTGTTGGAATTACGTACAAAGTGTTTCAAAGCACCTCCAAAAGTGTTTGAATGTTGTTGATATTACGTACAAAGTGTTTGAAAGCACCTCCAAAAGTGTTTGAATGTTGTTGGAATTACGTACAAAGTGTTTCGAAGAACCTCCAAAAGTGTTTGAATGTTGTTGGAATTACGTACAAAGTGTTTCGAAGAACCTCCAAAAGTGTTTGAATGTTGTTGGAAATACGTACAAAGTGTTTCAAAGCATCTCTAAAGGTGTTTAAATGTTGTTGGAATTACGTACAAAGTGTTTCAAAGCACCTCCAAAAGTGTTTGAATGTTGTTGGAATTACGTACAAAGTGTTTCAAAGCACCTCCAAAAGTGTTTGAATGTTGTTGGAATTACGTACAAAGTGTTTCAAAGCACCTCCAAAAGTGTTTAAATGTTGTTGGAATTACGTACAAAGTGTTTCAAAGCACCTCCAAAAGTGTTTGAATGTTGTTGGAATTACGTACATAGTGTTTCAAAGCACCTCCAAAAGTGTTTGAATGTTGTTGGAATTACGTACAAAGTGTTTCAAAGCACCTCCAAAAGTGTTTGAATGTTGTTGGAATTACGTACAAAGTGTTTCAAAGCACCTCCAAAAGTGTTTGAATGTTGTTGATATTACGTACAAAGTGTTTCAAAGCACCTCCAAAAGTGTTTGAATGTTGTTGGAATTACGTACAAAGTGTTTCGAAGAACCTCCAAAAGTGTTTGAATGCCGTTGGAAATACGTACAAAGTGTTTCAAAGCATCTCTAAAGGTGTTTAAATGTTGTTGGAATTACGTACAAAGTGTTTCAAAGCATCTCTAAAGGTGTTTAAATGTTGTTGGAATTACGTACAAAGTGTTTCAAAGCACCTCCAAAGGTGTTTGAATGTTGTTGGAATTACGTACAAAGTGTTTCGAAGAACCTCCAAAAGTGTTTGAATGTTGTTGGAATTACGTACAAAGTGTTTCAAAGCACCTACAAAAGTGTTTGAATGTTGTTGATATTACGTACAAAGTGTTTCAAAGCACCTCCAAAAGTGTTTGAATGTTGTTGGAATTACGTACAAAGTGTTTCAAAGCACCTCCAAAAGTGTTTGAATGTTGTTGGAATTACGTACAAAGTGTTTCGAAGAACCTCCAAAAGTGTTTGAATGCCGTTGGAAATACGTACAAAGTGTTTCAAAGCACCTCCAAAAGTGTTTGAATGTTGTTGGAATTACGTACAAAGTGTTTCGAAGAACCTCCAAAAGTGTTTGAATGTTGTTGGAATTACGTACAAAGTGTTTCAAAGCACCTCCAAAAGTGTTTGAATGCTGTTGGAATTACGTACAAAGTGTTTCAAAGCACCTCCAAAAGTGTTTGAATGTTGTTGGAATTACGTACAAAGTGTTTCAAAGCACCTCCAAAAGTGTTTGAATGTTGTTGGAATTACGTACAAAGTGTTTCAAAGCACCTCCAAAAGTGTTTGAATGTTGTTGATATTACGTACAAAGTGTTTCAAAGCACCTCCAAAAGTGTTTGAATGTTGTTGGAATTACGTACAAAGTGTTTCGAAGAACCTCCAAAAGTGTTTGAATGCCGTTGGAAATACGTACAAAGTGTTTCAAAGCATCTCTAAAGGTGTTTAAATGTTGTTGGAATTACGTACAAAGTGTTTCAAAGCATCTCTAAAGGTGTTTAAATGTTGTTGGAATTACGTACAAAGTGTTTCAAAGCACCTCCAAAGGTGTTTGAATGTTGTTGGAATTACGTACAAAGTGTTTCGAAGAACCTCCAAAAGTGTTTGAATGCCGTTGGAAATACGTACAAAGTGTTTCAAAGCACCTCCAAAAGTGTTTGAATGTTGTTGGAATTACGTACAAAGTGTTTCAAAGCATCTCTAAAGGTGTTTGAATGTTGTTGGAATTACGTACAAAGTGTTTCAAAGCACCTCCAAAAGTGTATGAATGTTGTTGGAATTACGTACAAAGTGTTTCAAAGCACCTCCAAAAGTGTTTGAATGTTGTTGGAATTACGTACAAAGTGTTTCAAAGCACCTCCAAAAGTGTTTGAATGTTGTTGATATTACGTACAAAGTGTTTCAAAGCACCTCCAAAAGTGTTTGAATGTTGTTGGAATTACGTACAAAGTGTTTCGAAGAACCTCCAAAAGTGTTTGAATGTTGTTGGAATTACGTACAAAGTGTTTCAAAGCACCTCCAAAAGTGTTTGAATGCTGTTGGAAATACGTACAAAGTGTTTCAAAGCATCTCTAAAGGTGTTTAAATGTTGTTGGAATTACGTACAAAGTGTTTCAAAGCACCTCCAAAAGTGTTTGAATGTTGTTGGAATTACGTACAAAATGTTTCAAAGCACCTCCAAAACTGTTTGAATGTTGTTGGAATTACGTACAAAGTGTTTCAAAGCACCTCCAAAAGTGTTTGAATGTTGTTGATATTACGTACAAAGTGTTTCAAAGCACCTCCAAAAGTGTTTGAATGTTGTTGGAATTACGTACAAAGTGTTTCGAAGAACCTCCAAAAGTGTTTGAATGTTGTAGGAATTACGTACAAAGTGTTTCAAAGCACCTCCAAAAGTGTTTGAATGTTGTTGGAATTACGTACAAAGTGTTTCAAAGAACCTCCAAAAGTGTTTGAATGTTGTTGGAATTACGTACAAAGTGTTTCAAAGCACCTCCAAAAGTGTTTGAATGTTGTTGGAATTACGTACAAAGTGTTTCAAAGCACCTCCAAAAGTGTTTGAATGCTGTTGGAATTACGTACAAAGTGTTTCAAAGAACCTCCAAAAGTGTTTGAATGTTGTTGGAATTACGTACAAAGTGTTTCAAAGCACCTCCAAAAGTGTATGAATGTTGTTGGAATTACGTACAAAGTGTTTCAAAGCACCTCCAAAGGTGTTTGAATGTTGTTGGAATTACGTACAAAGTGTTTCGAAGAACCTCCAAAAGTGTTTGAATGTTGTTGGAATTACGTACAAAGTGTTTCAAAGCACCTCCAAAAGTGTTTGAATGTTGTTGGAATTACGTACAAAATGTTTCAAAGCACCTCCAAAAGTGTTTGAATGTTGTTGGAATTACGTACAAAGTGTTTCAAAGCACCTCCAAAAGTGTTTGAATGTTGTTGGAATTACGTACAAAGTGTTTAAAAGCACCTCCAAAAGTGTTTGAATGTTGTTGGAATTACGTACAAAGTGTTTCAAAGCACCTCCAAAAGTGTTTGAATGCTGTTGGAATTACGTACAAAGTGTTTCAAAGAACCTCCAAAAGTGTTTGAATGTTGTTGGAATTACGTACAAAGTGTTTCAAAGCACCTCCAAAAGTGTTTGAATGTTGTTGGAATTACGTACAAAGTGTTTCAAAGAATCTCCAAAAGTGTTTGAATGTTGTTGGAATTACGTACAAAGTGTTTCAAAGCATCTCTAAAGGTGTTTAAATGTTGTTGGAATTACGTACAAAGTGTTTCAAAGCACCTCCAAAAGTGTTTGAATGTTGTTGGAATTACGTACAAAGTGTTTCAAAGCACCTCCAAAAGTGTTTGAATGTTGTTGGAATTACGTACAAAGTGTTTCGAAGAACCTCCAAAAGTGTTTGAATGTTGTAGGAATTACGTACAAAGTGTTTCAAAGCACCTCCAAAAGTGTTTGAATGTTGTTGGAATTACGTACAAAGTGTTTCAAAGAACCTCCAAAAGTGTTTGAATGTTGTTGGAATTACGTACAAAGTGTTTCAAAGCACCTCCAAAAGTGTTTGAATGTTGTTGGAATTACGTACAAAGTGTTTCAAAGCACCTCCAAAAGTGTTTGAATGCTGTTGGAATTACGTACAAAGTGTTTCAAAGCACCTCCAAAAGTGTTTGAATGTTGTTGGAATTACGTACAAAGTGTTTCAAAGCACCTCCAAAAGTGTTTGAATGTTGTTGGAATTACGTACAAAGTGTTTAAAAGCACCTCCAAAAGTGTTTGAATGTTGTTGGAATTACGTACAAAGTGTTTCAAAGCACCTCCAAAAGTGTTTGAATGCTGTTGGAATTACGTACAAAGTGTTTCAAAGAACCTCCAAAAGTGTTTGAATGTTGTTGGAATTACGTACAAAGTGTTTCAAAGCACCTCCAAAAGTGTTTGAATGTTGTTGGAATTACGTACAAAGTGTTTCAAAGAATCTCCAAAAGTGTTTGAATGTTGTTGGAATTACGTACAAAGTGTTTCAAAGCATCTCTAAAGGTGTTTAAATGTTGTTGGAATTACGTACAAAGTGTTTCAAAGCACCTCCAAAAGTGTTTGAATGTTGTTGGAATTACGTACAAAGTGTTTCAAAGCACCTCCAAAAGTGTTTGAATGTTGTTGGAATTACGTACAAAGTGTTTCGAAGCACCTCCAAAAGTGTTTGAATGTTGTTGGAATTACGTACAAAGTGTTTCAAAGCACCTCCAAAAGTGTTTGAATGTTGTTGGAATTACGTACAAAGTGTTTCAAAGCACCTCCAAAAGTGTTTGAATGCTGTTGGAAATACGTACAAAGTGTTTCAAAGCATCTCTAAAGGTGTTTAAATGTTGTTGGAATTACGTACAAAGTGTTTCAAAGCACCTCCAAAAGTGTTTGAATGTTATTGGAATTACGTACAAAGTGTTTCAAAGCACCTCCAAAAGTGTTTGAATGTTGTTGGAATTACGTACAAAGTGTTTCAAAGCATCTCTAAAGGTGTTTAAATGTTGTTGGAATTACGTACAAAGTGTTTCAAAGCACCTCCAAAAGTGTTTGAATGTTGTTGGAATTACGTACAAAGTGTTTCAAAGCACCTCCAAAAGTGTTTGAATGTTGTTGGAATTACGTACAAAGTGTTTCGAAGAACCTCCAAAAGTGTTTGAATGTTGTTGGAATTACGTACAAAGTGTTTCAAAGCATCTCTTAAGGTGTTTAAATGTTGTTGGAATTACGTACAAAGTGTTTCAAAGCACCTCCAAAGGTGTTTGAATGTTGTTGGAATTACGTACAAAGTGTTTCGAAGAACCTCCAAAAGTGTTTGAATGTTGTTGGAATTACGTACAAAGTGTTTCAAAGCACCTCCAAAAGTGTTTGAATGTTGTTGGAATTACGTACAAAGTGTTTCAAAGCACCTCCAAAAGTGTTTGAATGTTGTTGATATTACGTACAAAGTGTTTCAAAGCACCTCCAAAAGTGTTTGAATGTTGTTGGAATTACGTACAAAGTGTTTCGAAGCACCTCCAAAAGTGTTTGAATGTTGTTGGAATTACGTACAAAGTGTTTCAAAGCACCTCCAAAAGTGTTTGAATGTTGTTGGAATTACGTACAAAGTGTTTCAAAGCACCTCCAAAAGTGTTTGAATGTTGTTGGAATTACGTACAAAGTGTTTCAAAGCATCTCTAAAGGTGTTTAAATGTTGTTGGAATTACGTACAAAGTGTTTCAAAGCACCTCCAAAAGTGTTTGAATGTTATTGGAATTACGTACAAAGTGTTTCAAAGCACCTCCAAAAGTGTTTGAATGTTGTTGGAATTACGTACAAAGTGTTTCAAAGCATCTCTAAAGGTGTTTAAATGTTGTTGGAATTACGTACAAAGTGTTTCAAAGCACCTCCAAAAGTGTTTGAATGTTGTTGGAATTACGTACAAAGTGTTTCAAAGAATCTCCAAAAGTGTTTGAATGTTGTTGGAATTACGTACAAAGTGTTTCAAAGCATCTCTAAAGGTGTTTAAATGTTGTTGGAATTACGTACAAAGTGTTTCAAAGCACCTCCAAAAGTGTTTGAATGTTGTTGGAATTACGTACAAAGTGTTTCAAAGCACCTCCAAAAGTGTTTGAATGTTGTTGGAATTACGTACAAAGTGTTTCGAAGCACCTCCAAAAGTGTTTGAATGTTGTTGGAATTACGTACAAAGTGTTTCAAAGCACCTCCAAAAGTGTTTGAATGTTGTTGGAATTACGTACAAAGTGTTTCAAAGCACCTCCAAAAGTGTTTGAATGCTGTTGGAAATACGTACAAAGTGTTTCAAAGCATCTCTAAAGGTGTTTAAATGTTGTTGGAATTACGTACAAAGTGTTTCAAAGCACCTCCAAAAGTGTTTGAATGTTATTGGAATTACGTACAAAGTGTTTCAAAGCACCTCCAAAAGTGTTTGAATGTTGTTGGAATTACGTACAAAGTGTTTCAAAGCATCTCTAAAGGTGTTTAAATGTTGTTGGAATTACGTACAAAGTGTTTCAAAGCACCTCCAAAAGTGTTTGAATGTTGTTGGAATTACGTACAAAGTGTTTCAAAGCACCTCCAAAAGTGTTTGAATGCTGTTGGAATTACGTACAAAGTGTTTCGAAGAACCTCCAAAAGTGTTTGAATGTTGTTGGAATTACGTACAAAGTGTTTCAAAGCATCTCTTAAGGTGTTTAAATGTTGTTGGAATTACGTACAAAGTGTTTCAAAGCACCTCCAAAGGTGTTTGAATGTTGTTGGAATTACGTACAAAGTGTTTCGAAGAACCTCCAAAAGTGTTTGAATGTTGTTGGAATTACGTACAAAGTGTTTCAAAGCACCTCCAAAAGTGTTTGAATGTTGTTGGAATTACGTACAAAGTGTTTCAAAGCACCTCCAAAAGTGTTTGAATGTTGTTGATATTACGTACAAAGTGTTTCAAAGCACCTCCAAAAGTGTTTGAATGTTGTTGGAATTACGTACAAAGTGTTTCGAAGAACCTCCAAAAGTGTTTGAATGTTGTAGGAATTACGTACAAAGTGTTTCAAAGCACCTCCAAAAGTGTTTGAATGTTGTTGGAATTACGTACAAAGTGTTTCAAAGAATCTCCAAAAGTGTTTGAATGTTGTTGGAATTACGTACAAAGTGTTTCAAAGCATCTCTAAAGGTGTTTAAATGTTGTTGGAATTACGTACAAAGTGTTTCAAAGCACCTCCAAAAGTGTTTGAATGTTGTTGGAATTACGTACAAAGTGTTTCAAAGCACCTCCAAAAGTGTTTGAATGTTGTTGGAATTACGTACAAAGTGTTTCAAAGCACCTCCAAAAGTGTTTGAATGTTGTTGGAATTACGTACAAAGTGTTTCAAAGCACCTCCAAAAGTGTTTGAATGTTGTTGGAATTACGTACAAAGTGTTTAAAAGCACCTCCAAAAGTGTTTGAATGTTGTTGGAATTACGTACAAAGTGTTTCAAAGCACCTCCAAAAGTGTTTGAATGCTGTTGGAATTACGTACAAAGTGTTTAAAAGCACCTCCAAAAGTGTTTGAATGTTGTTGGAATTACGTACAAAGTGTTTCAAAGCACCTCCAAAAGTGTTTGAATGCTGTTGGAATTACGTACAAAGTGTTTAAAAGCACCTCCAAAAGTGTTTGAATGTTGTTGGAATTACGTACAAAATGTTTCAAAGCACCTCCAAAAGTGTTTGAATGCTGTTGGAATTACGTACAAAGTGTTTCAAAGCACCTCCAAAAGTGTTTGAATGTTGTTGGAATTACGTACAAAGTGTTTCAAAGCACCTCCAAAAGTGTTTGAATGTTGTTGGAATTACGTACAAAGTGTTTAAAAGCACCTCCAAAAGTGTTTGAATGTTGTTGGAATTACGTACAAAGTGTTTCAAAGCACCTCCAAAAGTGTTTGAATGCTGTTGGAATTACGTACAAAGTGTTTCGAAGAACCTCCAAAGGTGTTTGAATGTTGTTGGAATTACGTACAAAGTGTTTCAAAGCACCTCCAAAAGTGTTTGAATGTTGTTGGAATTACGTACAAAGTGTTTCAAAGCACCTCCAAAAGTGTTTGAATGTTGTTGGAATTACGTACAAAGTGTTTCAAAGCACCTCCAAAAGTGTTTGAATGCTGTTGGAAATACGTACAAAGTGTTTCAAAGCATCTCTAAAGGTGTTTAAATGTTGTTGGAATTACGTACAAAGTGTTTCAAAGCACCTCCAAAAGTGTTTGAATGTTGTTGGAATTACGTACAAAGTGTTTCAAAGCACCTCCAAAAGTGTTTGAATGCTGTTGGAATTACGTACAAAGTGTTTCAAAGCACCTCCAAAAGTGTTTGAATGCTGTTGGAATTACGTACAAAGTGTTTCAAAGCACCTCCAAAAGTGTTTGAATGTTGTTGGAATTACGTACAAAGTGTTTCAAAGCACCTCCAAAAGTGTTTGAATGTTGTTGGAATTACGTACAAAGTGTTTCAAAGCACCTCCAAAAGTGTTTGAATGCTGTTGGAAATACGTACAAAGTGTTTCAAAGCATCTCTAAAGGTGTTTAAATGTTGTTGGAATTACGTACAAAGTGTTTCAAAGCACCTCCAAAAGTGTTTGAATGTTATTGGAATTACGTACAAAGTGTTTCAAAGCACCTCCAAAAGTGTTTGAATGTTGTTGGAATTACGTACAAAGTGTTTCAAAGCATCTCTAAAGGTGTTTAAATGTTGTTGGAATTACGTACAAAGTGTTTCAAAGCACCTCCAAAAGTGTTTGAATGTTGTTGGAATTACGTACATAGTGTTTCAAAGCACCTCCAAAAGTGTTTGAATGTTGTTGGAATTACGTACAAAGTGTTTCAAAGCACCTCCAAAAGTGTTTGAATGTTGTTGGAATTACGTACAAAGTGTTTCAAAGCACCTCCAAAAGTGTTTGAATGTTGTTGGAATTACGTACAAAGTGTTTCAAAGCATCTCTAAAGGTGTTTAAATGTTGTTGGAATTACGTACAAAGTGTTTCAAAGCACCTCCAAAAGTGTTTGAATGTTGTTGGAATTACGTACAAAGTGTTTCAAAGCACCTCCAAAAGTGTTTGAATGCTGTTGGAAATACGTACAAAGTGTTTCAAAGCATCTCTAAAGGTGTTTAAATGTTGTTGGAATTACGTACAAAGTGTTTCAAAGCACCTCCAAAAGTGTTTGAATGTTGTTGGAATTACGTACAAAGTGTTTCAAAGCATCTCTAAAGGTGTTTAAATGTTGTTGGAATTACGTACAAAGTGTTTCAAAGCACCTCCAAAAGTGTTTGAATGTTGTTGGAATTACGTACAAAGTGTTTCAAAGCACCTCCAAAAGTGTTTGAATGTTGTTGGAATTACGTACAAAATGTTTCAAAGCACCTCCAAAAGTGTTTGAATGTTGTTGGAATTACGTACAAAGTGTTTCAAAGCACCTCCAAAAGTGTTTGAATGTTGTTGATATTACGTACAAAGTGTTTCAAAGCACCTCCAAAAGTGTTTGAATGTTGTTGGAATTACGTACAAAGTGTTTCGAAGAACCTCCAAAAGTGTTTGAATGTTGTAGGAATTACGTACAAAGTGTTTCAAAGCACCTCCAAAAGTGTTTGAATGTTGTTGGAATTACGTACAAAGTGTTTCAAAGAATCTCCAAAAGTGTTTGAATGTTGTTGGAATTACGTACAAAGTGTTTCAAAGCATCTCTAAAGGTGTTTAAATGTTGTTGGAATTACGTACAAAGTGTTTCAAAGCACCTCCAAAAGTGTTTGAATGTTGTTGGAATTACGTACAAAGTGTTTCAAAGCACCTCCAAAAGTGTTTGAATGCTGTTGGAATTACGTACAAAGTGTTTAAAAGCACCTCCAAAAGTGTTTGAATGTTGTTGGAATTACGTACAAAATGTTTCAAAGCACCTCCAAAAGTGTTTGAATGCTGTTGGAATTACGTACAAAGTGTTTCAAAGCACCTCCAAAAGTGTTTGAATGTTGTTGGAATTACGTACAAAGTGTTTCAAAGCACCTCCAAAAGTGTTTGAATGTTGTTGGAATTACGTACAAAATGTTTCAAAGCACCTCCAAAAGTGTTTGAATGTTGTTGGAATTACGTACAAAGTGTTTCAAAGCACCTCCAAAAGTGTTTGAATGTTGTTGATATTACGTACAAAGTGTTTCAAAGCACCTCCAAAAGTGTTTGAATGTTGTTGGAATTACGTACAAAGTGTTTCGAAGAACCTCCAAAAGTGTTTGAATGTTGTAGGAATTACGTACAAAGTGTTTCAAAGCACCTCCAAAAGTGTTTGAATGTTGTTGGAATTACGTACAAAGTGTTTCAAAGAATCTCCAAAAGTGTTTGAATGTTGTTGGAATTACGTACAAAGTGTTTCAAAGCATCTCTAAAGGTGTTTAAATGTTGTTGGAATTACGTACAAAGTGTTTCAAAGCACCTCCAAAAGTGTTTGAATGTTGTTGGAATTACGTACATAGTGTTTCAAAGCACCTCCAAAAGTGTTTGAATGCTGTTGGAATTACGTACAAAATGTTTCAAAGCACCTCCAAAAGTGTTTGAATGCTGTTGGAATTACGTACAAAGTGTTTCAAAGCACCTCCAAAAGTGTTTGAATGTTGTTGGAATTACGTACAAAGTGTTTCAAAGCACCTCCAAAAGTGTTTGAATGTTGTTGGAATTACGTACAAAGTGTTTAAAAGCACCTCCAAAAGTGTTTGAATGTTGTTGGAATTACGTACAAAGTGTTTCAAAGCACCTCCAAAAGTGTTTGAATGCTGTTGGAATTACGTACAAAGTGTTTCAAAGCACCTCCAAAAGTGTTTGAATGCTGTTGGAATTACGTACAAAGTGTTTCAAAGCACCTCCAAAAGTGTTTGAATGTTGTTGGAATTACGTACAAAGTGTTTCAAAGCACCTCTAAAAGTGTTTGAATGTTGTTGGAATTACGTACAAAGTGTCTCAAAGCACCTCCAAAAGTGTTTGAATGCTGTTGGAAATACGTACAAAGTGTTTCAAAGCATCTCTAAAGGTGTTTAAATGTTGTTGGAATTACGTACAAAGTGTTTCAAAGCATCTCTAAAGGTGTTTAAATGTTGTTGGAATTACGTACAAAGTGTTTCAAAGCACCTCCAAAAGTGTTTGAATGTTGTTGGAATTACGTACAAAGTGTTTCAAAGCACCTCCAAAAGTGTTTGAATGCTGTTGGAATTACGTACAAAGTGTTTCAAAGCACCTCCAAAAGTGTTTGAATGTTGTTGGAATTACGTACAAAGTGTTTCAAAGCACCTCCAAAAGTGTTTGAATGTTGTTGGAATTACGTACAAAGTGTTTCAAAGCACCTCTAAAAGTGTTTGAATGTTGTTGGAATTACGTACAAAGTGTCTCAAAGCACCTCCAAAAGTGTTTGAATGCTGTTGGAAATACGTACAAAGTGTTTCAAAGCATCTCTAAAGGTGTTTAAATGTTGTTGGAATTACGTACAAAGTGTTTCAAAGCATCTCTAAAGGTGTTTAAATGTTGTTGGAATTACGTACAAAGTGTTTCAAAGCACCTCCAAAAGTGTTTGAATGTTGTTGGAATTACGTACAAAGTGTTTCAAAGCACCTCCAAAAGTGTTTGAATGTTGTTGGAATTACGTACAAAATGTTTCAAAGCACCTCCAAAAGTGTTTGAATGTTGTTGGAATTACGTACAAAGTGTTTCAAAGCACCTCCAAAAGTGTTTGAATGTTGTTGATATTACGTACAAAGTATTTCAAAGCACCTCCAAAAGTGTTTGAATGTTGTTGGAATTACGTACAAAGTGTTTCGAAGAACCTCCAAAAGTGTTTGAATGTTGTAGGAATTACGTACAAAGTGTTTCAAAGCACCTCCAAAAGTGTTTGAATGTTGTTGGAATTACGTACAAAGTGTTTCAAAGAATCTCCAAAAGTGTTTGAATGTTGTTGGAATTACGTACAAAGTGTTTCAAAGCATCTCTAAAGGTGTTTAAATGTTGTTGGAATTACGTACAAAGTGTTTCAAAGCACCTCCAAAAGTGTTTGAATGTTGTTGGAATTACGTACAAAGTGTTTCAAAGCACCTCCAAAAGTGTTTGAATGCTGTTGGAATTACGTACAAAGTGTTTAAAAGCACCTCCAAAAGTGTTTGAATGTTGTTGGAATTACGTACAAAATGTTTCAAAGCACCTCCAAAAGTGTTTGAATGCTGTTGGAATTACGTACAAAGTGTTTCAAAGCACCTCCAAAAGTGTTTGAATGTTGTTGGAATTACGTACAAAGTGTTTCAAAGCACCTCCAAAAGTGTTTGAATGTTGTTGGAATTACGTACAAAGTGTTTCAAAGCACCTCCAAAAGTGTTTGAATGTTGTTGATATTACGTACAAAGTGTTTCAAAGCACCTCCAAAAGTGTTTGAATGTTGTTGGAATTACGTACAAAGTGTTTCGAAGAACCTCCAAAAGTGTTTGAATGTTGTAGGAATTACGTACAAAGTGTTTCAAAGCACCTCCAAAAGTGTTTGAATGTTGTTGGAATTACGTACAAAGTGTTTCAAAGAATCTCCAAAAGTGTTTGAATGTTGTTGGAATTACGTACAAAGTGTTTCAAAGCATCTCTAAAGGTGTTTAAATGTTGTTGGAATTACGTACAAAGTGTTTCAAAGCACCTCCAAAAGTGTTTGAATGTTGTTGGAATTACGTACAAAGTGTTTCGAAGCACCTCCAAAGGTGTTTGAATGTTGTTGGAATTACATACAAAGTGTTTCGAAGAACCTCCAAAAGTGTTTGAATGTTGTTGGAATTACGTACAAAGTGTTTCAAAGCACCTCCAAAAGTGTTTGAATGTTGTTGGAATTACGTACAAAGTGTTTCAAAGCACCTCCAAAAGTGTTTGAATGTTGTTGGAATTACGTACAAAGTGTTTCGAAGCACCTCCAAAGGTGTTTGAATGTTGTTGGAATTACGTACAAAGTGTTTCAAAGCACCTCCAAAAGTGTTTGAATGTTGTTGGAATTACGTACAAAGTGTTTCGAAGCACCTCCAAAAGTGTTTGAATGTTGTTGGAATTACGTACAAAGTGTTTCAAAGCTCCTCCAAAAGTGTTTGAATGTTGTTGGAATTACGTACAAAGTGTTTCGAAGCACCTCCAAAGGTGTTTGAATGTTGTTGGAATTACGTACAAAGTGTTTCGAAGCACCTCCAAAAGTGTTTGAATGTTGTTGGAATTACGTACAAAGTGTTTCAAAGCACCTCCAAAAGTGTTTGAATGTTGTTGGAATTACGTACAAAGTGTTTCAAAGCACCTCCAAAAGTGTTTGAATGTTGTTGGAATTACGTACAAAGTGTTTCGAAGCACCTCCAAAAGTGTTTGAATGCTGTTGGAATTACGTACAAAGTGTTTCAAAGCACCTCCAAAAGTGTTTGAATGTTGTTGGAATTACGTACAAAGTGTTTCGAAGAACCTCCAAAAGTGTTTGAATGCTGTTGGAATTACGTACAAAGTGTTTCAAAGCACCTCCAAAAGTGTTTGAATGCTGTTGGAATTACGTACAAAGTGTTTCAAAGCACCTCCAAAGGTGTTTGAATGTTGTTGGAATTACGTACAAAGTGTTTCAAAGCACCTCCAAAAGTGTTTGAATGTTGTTATAATTACGTACAAAGTGTATCGAAGCACCTCCAAAAGTGTTTGAATGTTGTTGGAATTACGTACAAAGTGTTTCAAAGCACCTCCAAAAGTGTTTGAATGCTGTTGGAATTACGTACAAAGTGTTTCGAAGCACCTCCAAAAGTGTTTGAATGTTGTTGGAATTACGTACAAAGTGTTTCGAAGCACCTCCAAAAGTGTTTGAATGTTGTTGGAATTACGTACAAAGTGTTTCAAAGCACCTCCAAAAGTGTTTGAATGCTGTTGGAATTACGTACAAAGTGTTTCGAAGCACCTCCAAAAGTGTTTGAATGTTGTTGGAATTACGTACAAAGTGTTTCAAAGCTCCTCCAAAAGTGTTTGAATGTTGTTGGAATTACGTACAAAGTGTTTCGAAGAACCTCCAAAAGTGTTTGAATGCTGTTGGAATTACGTACAAAGTGTTTCGAAGCACCTCCAAAGGTGTTTGAATGTTGTTGGAATTACGTACAAAGTGTTTCAAAGCACCTCCAAAAGTGTTTGAATGTTGTTATAATTACGTACAAAGTGTTTCGAAGCACCTCCAAAAGTGTTTGAATGTTGTTGGAATTACGTACAAAGTGTTTCAAAGCACCTCCAAAAGTGTTTGAATGTTGTTGGAATTACGTACAAAGTGTTTCGAAGAACCTCCAAAAGTGTTTGAATGCTGTTGGAATTACGTACAAAGTGTTTCAAAGCACCTCCAAAAGTGTTTGAATGTTGTTGGAATTACGTACAAAGTGTTTCGAAGAACCTCCAAAAGTGTTTGAATGCTGTTGGAATTACGTACAAAGTGTTTCAAAGCACCTCCAAAAGTGTTTGAATGTTGTTGGAATTACGTACAAAGTGTTTCAAAGCACCTCCAAAAGTGTTTGAATGCTGTTGGAATTACGTACAAAGTGTTTCGAAGCACCTCCAAAAGTGTTTGAATGTTGTTGGAATTACGTACAAAGTGTTTCGAAGCACCTCCAAAAGTGTTTGAATGTTGTTGGAATTACGTACAAAGTGTTTCAAAGCACCTCCAAAAGTGTTTGAATGTTGTTATAATTACGTACAAAGTGTTTCAAAGCACCTCCAAAAGTGTTTGAATGCTGTTGGAATTACGTACAAAGTGTTTCGAAGCACCTCCAAAAGTGTTTGAATGTTGTTGGAATTACGTACAAAGTGTTTCAAAGCTCCTCCAAAAGTGTTTGAATGTTGTTATAATTACGTACAAAGTGTTTCAAAGCACCTCCAAAAGTGTTTGAATGTTGTTGGAATTACGTACAAAGTGTTTCAAAGCACCTCCAAAAGTGTTTGAATGTTGTTGGAATTACGTACAAAATGTTTCAAAGCACCTCCAAAAGTGTTTGAATGTTGTTGGAATTACGTACAAAGTGTTTCAAAGCACCTCCAAAGGTGTTTGAATGTTGTTGGAATTACGTACAAAGTGTTTCAAAGCACCTCCAAAAGTGATTGAATGTTGTTATAATTACGTACAAAGTGTTTCGAAGCACCTCCAAAAGTGTTTGAATGTTGTTGGAATTACGTACAAAGTGTTTCGAAGCACCTCCAAAAGTGTTTGAATGTTGTTGGAATTACGTACAAAGTGTTTCAAAGCACCTCCAAAAGTGTTTGAATGTTGTTATAATTACGTACAAAGTGTTTCAAAGCACCTCCAAAAGTGTTTGAATGCTGTTGGAATTACGTACAAAGTGTTTCGAAGCACCTCCAAAAGTGTTTGAATGTTGTTGGAATTACGTACAAAGTGTTTCAAAGCTCCTCCAAAAGTGTTTGAATGTTGTTATAATTACGTACAAAGTGTTTCAAAGCACCTCCAAAAGTGTTTGAATGTTGTTGGAATTACGTACAAAGTGTTTCAAAGCACCTCCAAAAGTGTTTGAATGTTGTTGGAATTACGTACAAAATGTTTCAAAGCACCTCCAAAAGTGTTTGAATGTTGTTGGAATTACGTACAAAGTGTTTCAAAGCACCTCCAAAGGTGTTTGAATGTTGTTGGAATTACGTACAAAGTGTTTCGAAGCACCTCCAAAAGTGTTTGAATGTTGTTGGAATTACGTACAAAGTGTTTCGAAGCACCTCCAAAAGTGTTTGAATGTTGTTGGAATTACGTACAAAGTGTTTCAAAGCACCTCCAAAAGTGTTTGAATGCTGTTGGAATTACGTACAAAGTGTTTCAAAGCACCTCCAAAGGTGTTTGAATGTTGTTGGAATTACGTACAAAGTGTTTCAAAGCACCTCCAAAAGTGTTTGAATGTTGTTGGAATTACGTACAAAGTGTTTCGAAGCACCTCCAAAAGTGTTTGAATGTTGTTGGAATTACGTACAAAGTGTTTCAAAGCACCTCCAAAGGTGTTTGAATGTTGTTGGAATTACGTACAAAGTGTTTCAAAGCACCTCCAAAAGTGTTTGAATGTTGTTATAATTACGTACAAAGTGTTTCGAAGCACCTCCAAAAGTGTTTGAATGTTGTTGGAATTACGTACAAAGTGTTTCAAAGCACCTCCAAAAGTGTTTGAATGCTGTTGGAATTACGTACAAAGTGTTTCGAAGCACCTCCAAAAGTGTTTGAATGTTGTTGGAATTACGTACAAAGTGTTTCAAAGCTCCTCCAAAAGTGTTTGAATGTTGTTGGAATTACGTACAAAGTGTTTCGAAGAACCTCCAAAAGTGTTTGAATGCTGTTGGAATTACGTACAAAGTGTTTCAAAGCACCTCCAAAAGTGTTTGAATGCTGTTGGAATTACGTACAAAGTGTTTCAAAGCACCTCCAAAGGTGTTTGAATGTTGTTGGAATTACGTACAAAGTGTTTCAAAGCACCTCCAAAAGTGTTTGAATGTTGTTGGAATTACGTACAAAGTGTTTCGAAGCACCTCCAAAAGTGTTTGAATGTTGTTGGAATTACGTACAAAGTGTTTCGAAGAACCTCCAAAAGTGTTTGAATGCTGTTGGAATTACGTACAAAGTGTTTCAAAGCACCTCCAAAAGTGTTTGAATGTTGTTGGAATTACGTACAAAGTGTTTCAAAGCACCTCCAAAAGTGTTTGAATGTTGTTGGAATTACGTACAAAGTGTTTCGAAGCACCTCCAAAAGTGTTTGAATGTTGTTGGAATTACGTACAAAGTGTTTCGAAGCACCTCCAAAAGTGTTTGAATGTTGTTGGAATTACGTACAAAGTGTTTCGAAGCACCTCCAAAAGTGTTTGAATGTTGTTGGAATTACGTACAAAGTGTTTCAAAGCACCTCCAAAGGTGTTTGAATGTTGTTGGAATTACGTACAAAGTGTTTCAAAGCACCTCCAAAAGTGTTTGAATGTTGTTGGAATTACGTACAAAGTGTTTCGAAGCACCTCCAAAAGTGTTTGAATGTTGTTGGAATTACGTACAAAGTGTTTCAAAGCACCTCCAAAAGTGTTTGAATGCTGTTGGAATTACGTACAAAGTGTTTCAAAGCACCTCCAAAAGTGTTTGAATGTTGTTGGAATTACGTACAAAGTGTTTCGAAGAACCTCCAAAAGTGTTTGAATGTTGTTGGAATTACGTACAAAGTGTTTCAAAGCACCTCCAAAGGTGTTTGAATGTTGTTGGAATTACGTACAAAGTGTTTCAAAGCACCTCCAAAAGTGTTTGAATGTTGTTGGAATTACGTACAAAGTGTTTCGAAGCACCTCCAAAAGTGTTTGAATGTTGTTGGAATTACGTACAAAGTGTTTCGAAGAACCTCCAAAAGTGTTTGAATGCTGTTGGAATTACGTACAAAGTGTTTCAAAGCACCTCCAAAAGTGTTTGAATGTTGTTGGAATTACGTACAAAGTGTTTCAAAGCACCTCCAAAAGTGTTTGAATGTTGTTGGAATTACGTACAAAGTGTTTCAAAGCACCTCCAAAAGTGTTTGAATGCTGTTGGAATTACGTACAAAGTGTTTCGAAGCACCTCCAAAAGTGTTTGAATGTTGTTGGAATTACGTACAAAGTGTTTCGAAGCACCTCCAAAAGTGTTTAAATGTTGTTGGAATTACGTACAAAGTGTTTCAAAGCACCTCCAAAGGTGTTTGAATGTTGTTGGAATTACGTACAAAGTGTTTCAAAGCACCTCCAAAAGTGTTTGAATGTTGTTGGAATTACGTACAAAGTGTTTCGAAGCACCTCCAAAAGTGTTTGAATGTTGTTGGAATTACGTACAAAGTGTTTCAAAGCACCTCCAAAAGTGTTTGAATGCTGTTGGAATTACGTACAAAGTGTTTCGAAGCACCTCCAAAAGTGTTTGAATGTTGTTGGAATTACGTACAAAGTGTTTCAAAGCACCTCCAAAGGTGTTTGAATGTTGTTGGAATTACGTACAAAGTGTTTCGAAGAACCTCCAAAAGTGTTTGAATGCTGTTGGAATTACGTACAAAGTGTTTCAAAGCACCTCCAAAAGTGTTTGAATGTTGTTGGAATTACGTACAAAGTGTTTCGAAGCACCTCCAAAAGTGTTTGAATGTTGTTGGAATTACGTACAAAGTGTTTCAAAGCACCTCCAAAAGTGTTTGAATGCTGTTGGAATTACGTACAAAGTGTTTCAAAGCACCTCCAAAAGTGTTTGAATGTTGTTGGAATTACGTACAAAGTGTTTCGAAGCACCTCCAAAAGTGTTTGAATGTTGTTGGAATTACGTACAAAGTGTTTCGAAGAACCTCCAAAAGTGTTTGAATGCTGTTGGAATTACGTACAAAGTGTTTCAAAGCACCTCCAAAAGTGTTTGAATGTTGTTGGAATTACGTACAAAGTGTTTCAAAGCACCTCCAAAAGTGTTTGAATGTTGTTGGAATTACGTACAAAGTGTTTCGAAGCACCTCCAAAAGTGTTTGAATGTTGTTGGAATTACGTACAAAGTGTTTCGAAGCACCTCCAAAAGTGTTTGAATGTTGTTGGAATTACGTACAAAGTGTTTCGAAGCACCTCCAAAAGTGTTTGAATGTTGTTGGAATTACGTACAAAGTGTTTCAAAGCACCTCCAAAGGTGTTTGAATGTTGTTGGAATTACGTACAAAGTGTTTCAAAGCACCTCCAAAAGTGTTTGAATGTTGTTGGAATTACGTACAAAGTGTTTCGAAGCACCTCCAAAAGTGTTTGAATGTTGTTGGAATTACGTACAAAGTGTTTCAAAGCACCTCCAAAAGTGTTTGAATGCTGTTGGAATTACGTACAAAGTGTTTCAAAGCACCTCCAAAAGTGTTTGAATGTTGTTGGAATTACGTACAAAGTGTTTCGAAGAACCTCCAAAAGTGTTTGAATGTTGTTGGAATTACGTACAAAGTGTTTCAAAGCACCTCCAAAGGTGTTTGAATGTTGTTGGAATTACGTACAAAGTGTTTCAAAGCACCTCCAAAAGTGTTTGAATGTTGTTGGAATTACGTACAAAGTGTTTCGAAGCACCTCCAAAAGTGTTTGAATGTTGTTGGAATTACGTACAAAGTGTTTCGAAGAACCTCCAAAAGTGTTTGAATGCTGTTGGAATTACGTACAAAGTGTTTCAAAGCACCTCCAAAAGTGTTTGAATGTTGTTGGAATTACGTACAAAGTGTTTCAAAGCACCTCCAAAAGTGTTTGAATGTTGTTGGAATTACGTACAAAGTGTTTTAAAGCACCTCCAAAAGTGTTTGAATGCTGTTGGAATTACGTACAAAGTGTTTCGAAGCACCTCCAAAAGTGTTTGAATGTTGTTGGAATTACGTACAAAGTGTTTCGAAGCACCTCCAAAAGTGTTTGAATGTTGTTGGAATTACGTACAAAGTGTTTCAAAGCACCTCCAAAGGTGTTTGAATGTTGTTGGAATTACGTACAAAGTGTTTCAAAGCACCTCCAAAAGTGTTTGAATGTTGTTGGAATTACGTACAAAGTGTTTCGAAGCACCTCCAAAAGTGTTTGAATGTTGTTGGAATTACGTACAAAGTGTTTCAAAGCACCTCCAAAAGTGTTTGAATGCTGTTGGAATTACGTACAAAGTGTTTCGAAGCACCTCCAAAAGTGTTTGAATGTTGTTGGAATTACGTACAAAGTGTTTCAAAGCACCTCCAAAGGTGTTTGAATGTTGTTGGAATTACGTACAAAGTGTTTCGAAGAACCTCCAAAAGTGTTTGAATGCTGTTGGAATTACGTACAAAGTGTTTCAAAGCACCTCCAAAAGTGTTTGAATGTTGTTGGAATTACGTACAAAGTGTTTCGAAGCACCTCCAAAAGTGTTTGAATGTTGTTGGAATTACGTACAAAGTGTTTCAAAGCACCTCCAAAAGTGTTTGAATGCTGTTGGAATTACGTACAAAGTGTTTCAAAGCACCTCCAAAAGTGTTTGAATGTTGTTGGAATTACGTACAAAGTGTTTCGAAGAACCTCCAAAAGTGTTTGAATGTTGTTGGAATTACGTACAAAGTGTTTCAAAGCACCTCCAAAGGTGTTTGAATGTTGTTGGAATTACGTACAAAGTGTTTCAAAGCACCTCCAAAAGTGTTTGAATGTTGTTGGAATTACGTACAAAGTGTTTCGAAGCACCTCCAAAAGTGTTTGAATGTTGTTGGAATTACGTACAAAGTGTTTCAAAGCACCTCCAAAAGTGTTTGAATGCTGTTGGAATTACGTACAAAGTGTTTCAAAGCACCTCCAAAAGTGTTTGAATGTTGTTGGAATTACGTACAAAGTGTTTCGAAGAACCTCCAAAAGTGTTTGAATGTTGTTGGAATTACGTACAAAGTGTTTCAAAGCACCTCCAAAGGTGTTTGAATGTTGTTGGAATTACGTACAAAGTGTTTCAAAGCACCTCCAAAAGTGTTTGAATGTTGTTGGAATTACGTACAAAGTGTTTCAAAGCACCTCCAAAAGTGTTTGAATGTTGTTGGAATTACGTACAAAGTGTTTCAAAGCACCTCCAAAAGTGTTTGAATGCTGTTGGAATTACGTACAAAGTGTTTCGAAGCACCTCCAAAAGTGTTTGAATGTTGTTGGAATTACGTACAAAGTGTTTCGAAGCACCTCCAAAAGTGTTTGAATGTTGTTGGAATTACGTACAAAGTGTTTCAAAGCACCTCCAAAGGTGTTTGAATGTTGTTGGAATTACGTACAAAGTGTTTCAAAGCACCTCCAAAAGTGTTTGAATGTTGTTGGAATTACGTACAAAGTGTTTCGAAGCACCTCCAAAAGTGTTTGAATGTTGTTGGAATTACGTACAAAGTGTTTCAAAGAACCTCCAAAAGTGTTTGAATGCTGTTGGAATTACGTACAAAGTGTTTCGAAGCACCTCCAAAAGTGTTTGAATGTTGTTGGAATTACGTACAAAGTGTTTCAAAGCACCTCCAAAGGTGTTTGAATGTTGTTGGAATTACGTACAAAGTGTTTCGAAGAACCTCCAAAAGTGTTTGAATGTTGTTGGAATTACGTACAAAGTGTTTCGAAGCACCTCCAAAAGTGTTTGAATGTTGTTGGAATTACGTACAAAGTGTTTCGAAGCACCTCCAAAAGTGTTTGAATGTTGTTGGAATTACGTACAAAGTGTTTCAAAGCACCTCCAAAAGTGTTTGAATGCTGTTGGAATTACGTACAAAGTGTTTCAAAGCACCTCCAAAAGTGTTTGAATGTTGTTGGAATTACGTACAAAGTGTTTCGAAGAACCTCCAAAAGTGTTTGAATGTTGTTGGAATTACGTACAAAGTGTTTCAAAGCACCTCCAAAGGTGTTTGAATGTTGTTGGAATTACGTACAAAGTGTTTCAAAGCACCTCCAAAAGTGTTTGAATGTTGTTGGAATTACGTACAAAGTGTTTCGAAGCACCTCCAAAAGTGTTTGAATGTTGTTGGAATTACGTACAAAGTGTTTCGAAGAACCTCCAAAAGTGTTTGAATGCTGTTGGAATTACGTACAAAGTGTTTCAAAGCACCTCCAAAAGTGTTTGAATGTTGTTGGAATTACGTACAAAGTGTTTCAAAGCACCTCCAAAAGTGTTTGAATGTTGTTGGAATTACGTACAAAGTGTTTCAAAGCACCTCCAAAAGTGTTTGAATGCTGTTGGAATTACGTACAAAGTGTTTCGAAGCACCTCCAAAAGTGTTTGAATGTTGTTGGAATTACGTACAAAGTGTTTCAAAGCACCTCCAAAGGTGTTTGAATGTTGTTGGAATTACGTACAAAGTGTTTCGAAGAACCTCCAAAAGTGTTTGAATGCTGTTGGAATTACGTACAAAGTGTTTCAAAGCACCTCCAAAAGTGTTTGAATGCTGTTGGAATTACGTACAAAGTGTTTCAAAGCACCTCCAAAGGTGTTTGAATGTTGTTGGAATTACGTACAAAGTGTTTCAAAGCACCTCCAAAAGTGTTTGAATGTTGTTGGAATTACGTACAAAGTGTTTCGAAGCACCTCCAAAAGTGTTTGAATGTTGTTGGAATTACGTACAAAGTGTTTCGAAGCACCTCCAAAAGTGTTTGAATGTTGTTGGAATTACGTACAAAGTGTTTCAAAGCACCTCCAAAGGTGTTTGAATGTTGTTGGAATTACGTACAAAGTGTTTCAAAGCACCTCCAAAAGTGTTTGAATGTTGTTGGAATTACGTACAAAGTGTTTCGAAGCACCTCCAAAAGTGTTTGAATGTTGTTGGAATTACGTACAAAGTGTTTCAAAGCACCTCCAAAAGTGTTTGAATGTTGTTGGAATTACGTACAAAGTGTTTCAAAGCACCTCCAAAAGTGTTTGAATGCTGTTGGAATTACGTACAAAGTGTTTCAAAGCACCTCCAAAAGTGTTTGAATGTTGTTGGAATTACGTACAAAGCGTTTCGAAGAACCTCCAAAAGTGTTTGAATGCTGTTGGAATTACGTACAAAGTGTTTCAAAGCACCTCCAAAAGTGTTTGAATGCTGTTGGAATTACGTACAAAGTGTTTCAAAGCACCTCCAAAGGTGTTTGAATGTTGTTGGAATTACGTACAAAGTGTTTCAAAGCACCTCCAAAAGTGTTTGAATGTTGTTGGAATTACGTACAAAGTGTTCGAAGCACCTCCAAAAGTGTTTGAATGTTGTTGGAATTACGTACAAAGTGTTTCAAAGCACCTCCAAAAGTGTTTGAATGCTGTTGGAATTACGTACAAAGTGTTTCGAAGCACCTCCAAAAGTGTTTGAATGTTGTTGGAATTACGTACAAAGTGTTTCAAAGCACCTCCAAAAGTGTTTGAATGTTGTTGGAATTACGTACAAAGTGTTTCAAAGCACCTCCAAAAGTGTTTGAATGCTGTTGGAATTACGTACAAAGTGTTTCAAAGCACCTCCAAAAGTGTTTGAATGTTGTTGGAATTACGTACAAAGTGTTTCGAAGAACCTCCAAAAGTGTTTGAATGCTGTTGGAATTACGTACAAAGTGTTTCAAAGCACCTCCAAAAGTGTTTGAATGCTGTTGGAATTACGTACAAAGTGTTTCAAAGCACCTCCAAAGGTGTTTGAATGTTGTTGGAATTACGTACAAAGTGTTTCGAAGTACCTCCAAAAGTGTTTTAATGCTGTTGGAATTACGTACAAAGTGTTTCAAAGCACCTCCAAAAGTGTTTGAATGCTGTTGGAATTACGTACAAAGTGTTTCAAAGCACCTCCAAAGGTGTTTGAATGTTGTTGGAATTACGTACAAAGTGTTTCAAAGCACCTCCAAAAGTGTTTGAATGTTGTTGGAATTACGTACAAAGTGTTTCGAAGAACCTCCAAAAGTGTTTGAATGTTGTTGGAATTACGTACAAAGTGTTTCAAAGCACCTCCAAAGGTGTTTGAATGTTGTTGGAATTACGTACAAAGTGTTTCAAAGCACCTCCAAAAGTGTTTGAATGTTGTTGGAATTACGTACAAAGTGTTTCGAAGAACCTCCAAAAGTGTTTGAATGTTGTTGGAATTACGTACAAAGTGTTTCAAAGCACCTCCAAAAGTGTTTGAATGTTGTTGGAATTACGTACAAAGTGTTTCAAAGCACCTCCAAAAGTGTTTGAATGCTGTTGGAATTACGTACAAAGTGTTTCAAAGCACCTCCAAAAGTGTTTGAATGTTGTTGGAATTACGTACTAAGCGTTTCGAAGAACCTCCAAAAGTGTTTGAATGTTGTTGGAATTACGTACAAAGTGTTTCAAAGCACCTCCAAAAGCGTTTGAATGTTGTTGGAATTACGTACAAAGTGTTTCGAAGCACCTCCAAAAGTGTTTGAATGTTGTTGGAATTACGTACAAAGTGTTTCAAAGCACCTCCAAAAGTGTTTGAATGCTGTTGGAATTACGTACAAAGTGTTTCGAAGCACCTCCAAAAGTGTTTGAATGTTGTTGGAATTACGTACAAAGTGTTTCAAAGCACCTAGAAAAGTGTTTGAATGTTGTTGGAATTACGTACAAAGTGTTTCAAAGCACCTCCAAAAGTGTTTGAATGCTGTTGGAATTACGTACAAAGTGTTTCGAAGCACCTCCAAAAGTGTTTGAATGTTGTTGGAATTACGTACAAAGTGTTTAAAAGCACCTCCAAAAGTGTTTGAATGTTGTTGGAATTACGTACAAAGTGTTTCAAAGCACCTCCAAAGGTGTTTGAATGCTGTTGGAATTACGTACAAAGTGTTTCAAAGCACCTCCAAAAGTGTTTGAATGTTGTTGGAATTACGTACAAAGCGTTTCGAAGAACCTCCAAAAGTGTTTGAATGCTGTTGGAATTACGTACAAAGTGTTTCAAAGCACCTCCAAAAGTGTTTGAATGCTGTTGGAATTACGTACAAAGTGTTTCAAAGCACCTCCAAAGGTGTTTGAATGTTGTTGGAATTACTTACAAAGTGTTTCAAAGCACCTCCAAAAGTGTTTGAATGTTGTTGGAATTACGTACAAAGTGTTTCGAAGCACCTCCAAAAGTGTTTGAATGTTGTTGGAATTACGTACAAAGTGTTTCAAAGCACCTCCAAAAGTGTTTGAATGTTGTTGGAATTACGTACAAAGTGTTTCAAAGCACCTCCAAAAGTGTTTGAATGTTGTTGGAATTACGTACAAAGTGTTTCAAAGCACCTCCAAAAGTGTTTGAATGCTGTTGGAATTACGTACAAAGTGTTTCAAAGCACCTCCAAAAGTGTTTGAATGCTGTTGGAATTACGTACAAAGTGTTTCAAAGCACCTCCAAAGGTGTTTGAATGTTGTTGGAATTACGTACAAAGTGTTTCGAAGTACCTCCAAAAGTGTTTGAATGTTGTTGGAATTACGTACAAAGCGTTTCGAAGAACCTCCAAAAGTGTTTGAATGCTGTTGGAATTACGTACAAAGTGTTTCAAAGCACCTCCAAAAGTGTTTGAATGCTGTTGGAATTACGTACAAAGTGTTTCAAAGCACCTCCAAAGGTGTTTGAATGTTGTTGGAATTACTTACAAAGTGTTTCAAAGCACCTCCAAAAGTGTTTGAATGTTGTTGGAATTACGTACAAAGTGTTTCGAAGCACCTCCAAAAGTGTTTGAATGTTGTTGGAATTACGTACAAAGTGTTTCAAAGCACCTCCAAAAGTGTTTGAATGCTGTTGGAATTACGTACAAAGTGTTTCGAAGCACCTCCAAAAGTGTTTGAATGTTGTTGGAATTACGTACAAAGTGTTTCAAAGCACCTCCAAAAGTGTTTGAATGTTGTTGGAATTACGTACAAAGTGTTTCAAAGCACCTCCAAAAGTGTTTGAATGCTGTTGGAATTACGTACAAAGTGTTTCAAAGCACCTCCAAAAGTGTTTGAATGCTGTTGGAATTACGTACAAAGTGTTTCAAAGCACCTCCAAAGGTGTTTGAATGTTGTTGGAATTACGTACAAAGTGTTTCGAAGTACCTCCAAAAGTGTTTGAATGTTGTTGGAATTACGTACAAAGCGTTTCGAAGAACCTCCAAAAGTGTTTGAATGCTGTTGGAATTACGTACAAAGTGTTTCAAAGCACCTCCAAAAGTGTTTGAATGTTGTTGGAATTACGTACAAAGGGTTTCGAAGAACCTCCAAAAATGTTTGAATGTTGTTGGAATTACGTACAAAGTGTTTCAAAGCATCTCCAAAAGTGTTTAAATGCTGTTGGAATTACGTACAAAGTGTTTCAAAGCACCTCCAAAAGTGTTTGAATGTTGTTGGAATTACGTACAAAGCGTTTCGAAGAACCTCCAAAAGTGTTTGAATGTTGTTGGAATTACGTACAAAGTGTTTCGAAGCACCTCCAAAAGTGTTTGAATGTTGTTGGAATTACGTACAAAGTGTTTCAAAGCACCTCCAAAAGTGTTTGAATGTTGTTGGAATTACGTACAAAGTGTTTCGAAGAACCTCCAAAAGTGTTTGAATGTTGTTGGAATTACGTACAAAGTGTTTCGAAGCACCTCCAAAAGTGTTTGAATGTTGTTGGAATTACGTACAAAGTGTTTCAAAGCACCTCCAAAAGTGTTTGAATGTTGTTGGAATTACGTACAAAGTGTTTCGAAGCACCTCCAAAAGTGTTTGAATGTTGTTGGAATTACGTACAAAGTGTTTCAAAGCACCTCCAAAAGTGTTTGAATGCTGTTGGAATTACGTACAAAGTGTTTCGAAGTACCTCCAAAAGTGTTTGAATGTTGTTGGAATTACGTACAAAGTGTTTCAAAGCACCTCCAAAAGTGTTTGAATGTTGTTGGAATTACGTACAAAGTGTTTCAAAGCATCTCCAAAAGTGTTTAAATGCTGTTGGAATTACGTACAAAGTGTTTCAAAGCACCTCCAAAAGTGTTTGAATGTTGTTGGAATTACGTACAAAGCGTTTCGAAGAACCTCCAAAAGTGTTTGAATGCTCTTGGAATTACGTACAAAGTGTTTCGAGGAACCTCCAAAAGTGTTTGATTGTTGTTGGAATTACGTACAAAGTGTTTAAAAGCACCTCCAAAGGTGTTTGAATGCTCTTGGAATTACGTACAAAGTGTTTCAAAGCACCTCCAAAGGTGTTTGGATGTTGTTGGAATTACGTACAAAGTGTTTCGAAGAACCTCCAAAAGTGTTTGAATGTTGTTGGAATTACGTACAAAGTGTTTAAAAGCACCTCCAAAAGTGTTTGAATGTTGTTGGAATTACGTACAAAGTGTTTCGAAGAACCTCCAAAAGTGTTTGAATGCTGTTGGAATTACGTACAAAGTGTTTCGAGGAACCTCCAAAAGTGTTTGAATGTTGTTGGAATTACGTACAAAGCGTTTCGAAGAACCTCCAAAAGTGTTTGAATGCTGTTGGAATTACGTACAAAGTGTTTCAAAGCACCTCCAAAAGTGTTTGAATGCTGTTGGAATTACGTACAAAGTGTTTCAAAGCACCTCCAAAAGTGTTTGAATGTTGTTGGAAATACGTACAAAGTGTTTCGAAGAACCTCCAAAAGTGTTTGAATGTTGTTGGAATTACGTACAAAGTGTTTCAAAGCACCTCCAAAAGTGTTTGAATGTTGTTGGAATTACGTACAAAGTGTTTCGAAGAACCTCCAAAAGTGTTTGAATGCTGTTGGAAATACGTACAAAGTGTTTCAAAGCACCTCCAAGAGTGTTTGAATGTTGTTGGAATTACGTACAAAGTGTTTCAAAGCACCTCCAAAAGTGTTTGAATGTTGTTGGAATTACGTACAAAGTGTTTCAAAGCACCTCCAAAGGTGTTCGAATGCTGTTGGAAACACGTACAAAGTGTTTCAAAGCACCTCCAAAGGTGTTTGGATGTTGTTGGAATTACGTACAAAGTGTTTCGAAGAACCTCCAAAGGTGTTTGAATGTTGTTGGAATTACGTACAAAGTGTTTCAAAGCACCTCCAAAAGTGTTTGAATGTTGTTGGAATTACGTACAAAGTGTTTCGAAGAACCTCCAAAAGTGTTTGAATGCTGTTGGAAATACGTACAAAGTGTTTCAAAGCACCTCCAAAAGTGTTTGAATGTTGTTGGAATTACGTACAAAGTGTTTCGAAGAACCTCCAAAAATGTTTGAATGTTGTTATAATTACGTACAAAGTGTTTAAAAGCACCTCCAAAGATGTTCGAATGCTGTTGGAAACACGTACAAAGTGTTTCAAAGCACCTCCAAAGGTGTTTGGATGTTGTTGGAATTACGTACAAAGTGTTTCGAAGAACCTCCAAAGGTGTTTGAATGTTGTTGGAATTACGTACAAAGTGTTTCGAAGAACCTCCAAAAGTGTTTGAATGCTGTTGGAATTACGTACAAAGTGTTTCAAAGCACCTCCAAAAGTGTTTGAATGTTGTTGGAATTACGTACAAAGTGTTTCGAAGCACCTCCAAAAGTGTTTGAATGCTGTTGGAATTACGTACAAAGTGTTTCGAAGCACCACCAAAAGTGTTTGAATGTTGTTGGAATTACGTACAAAGTGTTTCGAAGAACCTCCAAAAATGTTTGAATGTTGTTATAATTACGTACAAAGTGTTTAAAAGCACCTCCAAAGGTGTTCGAATGCTGTTGGAAACACGTACAAAGTGTTTCAAAGCACCTCCAAAAGTGTTTGAATGTTGTTGGAATTACGTACAAAGTGTTTCGAAGAACCTCCAAAAGTGTTTGAATGCTGTTGGAAATACGTACAAAGTGTTTCAAAGCACCTCCAAAAGTGTTTGAATGTTGTTGGAATTACGTACAAAGTGTTTCGAAGAACCTCCAAAAATGTTTGAATGTTGTTATAATTACGTACAAAGTGTTTAAAAGCACCTCCAAAGGTGTTCGAATGCTGTTGGAAACACTTACAAAGTGTTTCAAAGCACCTCCAAAGGTGTTTGGATGTTGTTGGAATTACGTACAAAGTGTTTCGAAGAACCTCCAAAGGTGTTTGAATGTTGTTGGAATTACGTACAAAGTGTTTCAAAGCACCTCCAAAAGTGTTTGAATGTTGTTGGAATTACGTACAAAGTGTTTCGAAGAACCTCCAAAAATGTTTGAATGTTGTTATAATTACGTACAAAGTGTTTAAAAGCACCTCCAAAAGTGTTTGAATGCTGTTGGAATTACGTACAAAGTGTTTCGAAGTACCTCCAAAAGTGTTTGAATGTTGTTGGAATTACGTACAAAGTGTTTCAAAGCACCTCCAAAAGTGTTTGAATGTTGTTGGAATTACGTACAAAGTGTTTCAAAGCACCTCCAAAAGTGTTTGAATGTTGTTGGAATTACGTACAAAGTGTTTCAAAGCACCTCCAAAAGTGTTTGAATGTTGTTGGAATTACGTACAAAGTGTTTCAAAGCACCTCCAAAAGTGTTTGAATGTTGTTGGAATTACGTACAAAGTGTTTCAAAGCACCTCCAAAAGTGTTTGAATGTTGTTGGAATTACGTACAAAGTGTTTCAAAGCACCTCCAAAAGTGTTTGAATGTTGTTGGAATTACGTACAAAGTGTTTCGAAGCACCTCCAAAGGTGTTTGAATGTTGTTGGAATTACGTACAAAGTGTTTCAAAGCACCTCCAAAAGTGTTTGAATGTTGTTGGAATTACGTACAAAGTGTTTCAAAGCACCTCCAAGAGTGTTTGAATGTTGTTGGAATTACGTACAAAGTGTTTCAAAGCACCTCCAAAAGTGTTTGAATGTTGTTGGAATTACGTACAAAGTGTTTCAAAGCACCTCCAAAAGTGTTTGAATGTTGTTGGAATTACGTACAAAGTGTTTCAAAGCACCTCCAAAAGTGTTTGAATGTTGTTGGAATTACGTACAAAGTGTTTAAAAGCACCTCCAAAAGTGTTTGAATGCTGTTGGAATTACGTACAAAGTGTTTCGAAGTACCTCCAAAAGTGTTTGAATGTTGTTGGAATTACGTACAAAGTGTTTCAAAGCACCTCCAAAAGTGTTTGAATGTTGTTGGAATTACGTACAAAGTGTTTCAAAGCACCTCCAAAAGTGTTTGAATGTTGTTGGAATTACGTACAAAGTGTTTCAAAGCACCTCCAAAAGTGTTTGAATGTTGTTGGAATTACGTACAAAGTGTTTCAAAGCACCTCCAAAAGTGTTTGAATGTTGTTGGAATTACGTACAAAGTGTTTCAAAGCACCTCCAAAAGTGTTTGAATGTTGTTGGAATTACGTACAAAGTGTTTCAAAGCACCTCCAAAAGTGTTTGAATGTTGTTGGAATTACGTACAAAGTGTTTCGAAGCACCTCCAAAGGTGTTTGAATGTTGTTGGAATTACGTACAAAGTGTTTCAAAGCACCTCCAAAAGTGTTTGAATGTTGTTGGAATTACGTACAAAGTGTTTCAAAGCACCTCCAAAAGTGTTTGAATGTTGTTGGAATTACGTACAAAGTGTTTCAAAGCACCTCCAAAAGTGTTTGAATGTTGTTGGAATTACGTACAAAGTGTTTCGAAGCACCTCCAAAGGTGTTTGAATGTTGTTGGAAATACGTACAAAGTGTTTCAAAGCACCTCCAAGAGTGTTTGAATGTTGTTGGAATTACGTACAAAGTGTTTAAAAGCTACTCCAAAAGTGTTTGAATGTTGTTGGAATTACGTACAAAGTGTTTCAAAGCACCTCCAAAGGTGTTTGAATGTTGTTGGAATTACGTACAAAGTGTTTCAAAGCACCTCCAAAGGTGTTTGAATGTTGTTGGAATTACGTACAAAGTGTTTCAAAGCACCTCCAAAAGTGTTTGAATGTTGTTGGAATTACGTACAAAGTGTTTCGAAGAACCTCCAAAAGTGTTTGAATGCTGTTGGAAATACGTACAAAGTGTTTCAAAGCACCTCCAAAAGTGTTTGAATGTTGTTGGAATTACGTACAAAGTGTTTCGAAGAACCTCCAAAAATGTTTGAATGTTGTTATAATTACGTACAAAGTGTTTAAAAGCACCTCCAAAGGTGTTCGAATGCTGTTGGAAACACTTACAAAGTGTTTCAAAGCACCTCCAAAGGTGTTTGGATGTTGTTGGAATTACGTACAAAGTGTTTCGAAGAACCTCCAAAGGTGTTTGAATGTTGTTGGAATTACGTACAAAGTGTTTCAAAGCACCTCCAAAAGTGTTTGAATGTTGTTGGAATTACGTACAAAGTGTTTCGAAGAACCTCCAAAAATGTTTGAATGTTGTTATAATTACGTACAAAGTGTTTAAAAGCACCTCCAAAAGTGTTTGAATGCTGTTGGAATTACGTACAAAGTGTTTCGAAGTACCTCCAAAAGTGTTTGAATGTTGTTGGAATTACGTACAAAGTGTTTCAAAGCACCTCCAAGAGTGTTTGAATGTTGTTGGAATTACGTACAAAGTGTTTCAAAGCACCTCCAAAAGTGTTTGAATGTTGTTGGAATTACGTACAAAGTGTTTCAAAGCACCTCCAAAAGTGTTTGAATGTTGTTGGAATTACGTACAAAGTGTTTCAAAGCACCTCCAAAAGTGTTTGAATGTTGTTGGAATTACGTACAAAGTGTTTCAAAGCACCTCCAAAAGTGTTTGAATGTTGTTGGAATTACGTACAAAGTGTTTCGAAGCACCTCCAAAAGTGTTTGAATGTTGTTGGAATTACGTACAAAGTGTTTCAAAGCACCTCCAAAAGTGTTTGAATGCTGTTGGAATTACGTACAAAGTGTTTCAAAGCACCTCCAAAAGTGTTTGAATGCTGTTGGAATTACGTACAAAGTGTTTCAAAGCACCTCCAAAGGTGTTTGAATGTTGTTGGAATTACGTACAAAGTGTTTCGAAGCACCTCCAAAAGTGTTTGAATGTTGTTGGAATTACGTACAAAGTGTTTCAAAGCACCTCCAAAAGTGTTTGAATGTTGTTGGAATTACGTACAAAGTGTTTCGAAGAACCTCCAAAAATGTTTGAATGTTGTTATAATTACGTACAAAGTGTTTAAAAGCACCTCCAAAAGTGTTTGAATGCTGTTGGAATTACGTACAAAGTGTTTCGAAGTACCTCCAAAAGTGTTTGAATGTTGTTGGAATTACGTACAAAGTGTTTCAAAGCACCTCCAAGAGTGTTTGAATGTTGTTGGAATTACGTACAAAGTGTTTCAAAGCACCTCCAAAGGTGTTTGAATGTTGTTGGAATTACGTACAAAGTGTTTCGAAGCACCTCCAAAAGTGTTTGAATGTTGTTGGAATTACGTACAAAGTGTTTCAAAGCACCTCCAAAAGTGTTTGAATGTTGTTATAATTACGTACAAAGTGTTTCGAAGCACCTCCAAAAGTGTTTGAATGTTGTTGGAATTACGTACAAAGTGTTTCAAAGCACCTCCAAAAGTGTTTGAATGTTGTTGGAATTACGTACAAAGTGTTTCGAAGAACCTCCAAAAGTGTTTGAATGCTGTTGGAATTACGTACAAAGTGTTTCAAAGCACCTCCAAAAGTGTTTGAATGCTGTTGGAATTACGTACAAAGTGTTTCAAAGCACCTCCAAAGGTGTTTGAATGTTGTTGGAATTACGTACAAAGTGTTTCGAAGCACCTCCAAAAGTGTTTGAATGTTGTTATAATTACGTACAAAGTGTTTCGAAGCACCTCCAAAAGTGTTTGAATGTTGTTGGAATTACGTACAAAGTGTTTCAAAGCACCTCCAAAAGTGTTTGAATGTTGATGGAATTACGTACAAAGTGTTTCGAAGAACCTCCAAAAGTGTTTGAATGCTGTTGGAATTACGTACAAAGTGTTTCAAAGCACCTCCAAAAGTGTTTGAATGTTGTTGGAATTACGTACAAAGTGTTTCAAAGCACCTCCAAAGGTGTTTGAATGTTGTTGGAATTACGTACAAAGTGTTTCAAAGCACCTCCAAAAGTGTTTGAATGCTGTTGGAATTACGTACAAAGTGTTTCGAAGCACCTCCAAAAGTGTTTGAATGTTGTTGGAATTACGTACAAAGTGTTTCAAAGCACCTCCAAAAGAGTTTGAATGTTGTTGGAATTACGTACAAAGTGTTTCAAAGCACCTCCAAAGGTGTTTGAATGTTGTTGGAATTACGTACAAAGTGTTTCAAAGCACCTCCAAAAGTGTTTGAATGCTGTTGGAATTACGTACAAAGTGTTTCAAAGCACCTCCAAAGGTGTTTGAATGTTGTTGGAATTACGTACAAAGTGTTTCAAAGCACCTCCAAAAGTGTTTGAATGTTGTTGGAATTACGTACAAAGTGTTTCAAAGCACCTCCAAAAGTGTTTGAATGCTGTTGGAATTACGTACAAAGTGTTTCGAAGTACCTCCAAAAGTGTTTGAATGTTGTTGGAATTACGTACAAAGTGTTTCAAAGCACCTCCAAGAGTGTTTGAATGTTGTTGGAATTACGTACAAAGTGTTTCAAAGCACCTCCAAAGGTGTTTGAATGTTGTTGGAATTACGTACAAAGTGTTTCGAAGCACCTCCAAAAGTGTTTGAATGTTGTTGGAATTACGTACAAAGTGTTTCAAAGCACCTCCAAAAGTGTTTGAATGTTGTTATAATTACGTACAAAGTGTTTCGAAGCACCTCCAAAAGTGTTTGAATGTTGTTGGAATTACGTACAAAGTGTTTCAAAGCACCTCCAAAAGTGTTTGAATGTTGTTGGAATTACGTACAAAGTGTTTCGAAGCACCTCCAAAAGTGTTTGAATGTTGTTGGAATTACGTACAAAGTGTTTCAAAGCACCTCCAAAAGTGTTTGAATGTTGTTGGAATTACGTACAAAGTGTTTCAAAGCACCTCCAAAGGTGTTTGAATGTTGTTGGAATTACGTACAAAGTGTTTCAAAGCACCTCCAAAAGTGTTTGAATGCTGTTGGAATTACGTACAAAGTGTTTCAAAGCACCTCCAAAAGTGTTTGAATGTTGTTGGAATTACGTACAAAGTGTTTCGAAGCACCTCCAAAAGTGTTTGAATGTTGTTGGAATTACGTACAAAGTGTTTCAAAGCACCTCCAAAGGTGTTTGAATGTTGTTGGAATTACGTACAAAGTGTTTCAAAGCACCTCCAAAAGTGTTTGAATGCTGTTGGAATTACGTACAAAGTGTTTCAAAGCACCTCCAAAAGTGTTTGAATGTTGTTGGAATTACGTACAAAGTGTTTCAAAGCACCTCCAAGAGTGTTTGAATGTTGTTGGAATTACGTACAAAGTGTTTCAAAGCACCTCCAAAGGTGTTTGAATGTTGTTGGAATTACGTACAAAGTGTTTCGAAGCACCTCCAAAAGTGTTTGAATGTTGTTGGAATTACGTACAAAGTGTTTCAAAGCACCTCCAAAAGTGTTTGAATGTTGTTATAATTACGTACAAAGTGTTTCGAAGCACCTCCAAAAGTGTTTGAATGTTGTTGGAATTACGTACAAAGTGTTTCAAAGCACCTCCAAAAGTGTTTGAATGTTGTTGGAATTACGTACAAAGTGTTTCGAAGCACCTCCAAAAGTGTTTGAATGTTGTTGGAATTACGTACAAAGTGTTTCAAAGCACCTCCAAAAGTGTTTGAATGTTGTTGGAATTACGTACAAAGTGTTTCAAAGCACCTCCAAAGGTGTTTGAATGTTGTTGGAATTACGTACAAAGTGTTTCAAAGCACCTCCAAAAGTGTTTGAATGCTGTTGGAATTACGTACAAAGTGTTTCGAAGCACCTCCAAAAGTGTTTGAATGTTGTTGGAATTACGTACAAAGTGTTTCAAAGCACCTCCAAAAGTGTTTGAATGTTGTTGGAAATACGTACAAAGTGTTTCGAAGCACCTCCAAAAGTGTTTGAATGTTGTTGGAATTACGTACAAAGTGTTTCAAAGCACCTCCAAAAGTGTTTGAATGTTGTTGGAATTACGTACAAAGTGTTTTGAAGCACCTCCAAAAGTGTTTAAATGTTGTTGGAATTACGTACAAAGTGTTTCAAAGAACCTTCAAAAGAGTTTGAATGTTGTTGGAATTACGTACAAACTGTTTCGAAGCACCTCCAAAAGTGTTTGAATGTTGTTGGAATTACGTACAAAGTGTTTCGAAGCACCTCCAAAAGTGTTTGAATGTTGTTGGAATTACGTACAAAGTGTTTCAAAGCACCTCCAAAAGTGTTTGAATGTTGTTGGAATTACGTACAAAGTGTTTCGAAGCACCTCCAAAAGTGTTTGAATGTTGTTGGAATTACGTACAAAGTGTTTCAAAGCACCTCCAAAAGTGTTTGAATGTTGTTGGAATTACGTACAAAGTGTTTTGAAGCACCTCCAAAAGTGTTTAAATACTGTTGGAATTACGTACAAAGTGTTTCAAAGAACCTCCAAAAGAGTTTGAATGTTGTTAGAATTACGTACAAAGTGTTTCGAAGAACCTCTAAAGGTGTTTGAATGTTGTTGGAATTACGTACAAAGTGTTTCAAAGCACCTACAAAAGTGTTTGAATTTTGTTGGAATTACGTACAAAGTGTTTCGAAGCACCTCTAAAGGTGTTTGAATGTTGTTGGAATTACGTACAAAGTGTTTCAAAGCACCTCCAAAAGTGTTTGAATGTTGTTGGAATTACGTACAAAGTGTTTCGAAGAACCTCCAAAAGTGTTTGAATGTTGTTGGAATTACGTACAAAGTGTTTCGAAGAACCTCCGAAAGTGTTTGAATTTTGTTGGAATTACGTACAAAGTGTTTCGAAGCACCTCTAAAGGTGTTTGAATGTTGTTGGAATTACGTACAAAGTGTTTCAAAGCACCTCCAAAAGTGTTTGAATGTTGTTGGAATTACGTACAAAGTGTTTCAAAGCACCTACAAAAGTGTTTGAATGTTGTTGGAAATACGTACAAAGTGTTTCGAAGCACCTCCAAAAGTGTTTGAATGTTGTTGGAATTACGTACAAAGTGTTTTGAAGCACCTCCAAAAGTGTTTGAATGTTGTTGGAATTACGTACAAAGTGTTTCAAAGCACCTCCAAAAGTGTTTGAATGTTGTTGGAAATACGTACAAAGTGTTTCGAAGCACCTCCAAAAGTGTTTGAATGTTGTTGGAATTACGTACAAAGTGCTTCGAAGCACCTCCAAAAGTGTTTGAATGTTGTTGGAATTACGTACAAAGTGTTTTGAAGCACCTCCAAAAGTGTTTAAATGTTGTTGGAATTACGTACAAAGTGTTTCAAAGAACCTTCAAAAGAGTTTGAATGTTGTTGGAATTACGTACAAACTGTTTCGAAGCACCTCCAAAAGTGTTTGAATGTTGTTGGAATTACGTACAAAGTGTTTCGAAGCACCTCCAAAAGTGTTTGAATGTTGTTGGAATTACGTACAAAGTGTTTCAAAGCACCTCCAAAAGTGTTTGAATGTTGTTGGAATTACGTACAAAGTGTTTCGAAGCACCTCCAAAAGTGTTTGAATGTTGTTGGAATTACGTACAAAGTGTTTCAAAGCACCTCCAAAAGTGTTTGAATGTTGTTGGAATTACGTACAAAGTGTTTTGAAGCACCTCCAAAAGTGTTTAAATACTGTTGGAATTACGTACAAAGTGTTTCAAAGAACCTCCAAAAGAGTTTGAATGTTGTTAGAATTACGTACAAAGTGTTTCGAAGAACCTCTAAAGGTGTTTGAATGTTGTTGGAATTACGTACAAAGTGTTTCAAAGCACCTACAAAAGTGTTTGAATTTTGTTGGAATTACGTACAAAGTGTTTCGAAGCACCTCCAAAAGTGTTTGAATGTTGTTGGAATTACGTACAAAGTGTTTCAAAGCACCTCCAAAAGTGTTTGAATGTTGTTGGAATTACGTACAAAGTGTTTCGAAGAACCTCCAAAAGTGTTTGAATGTTGTTGGAATTACGTACAAAGTGTTTCGAAGAACCTCCGAAAGTGTTTAAATACTGTTGGAATTACGTACAAAGTGTTTCAAAGAACCTCCAAAAGAGTTTGAATGTTGTTGGAATTACGTACAAAGTGTTTCGAAGAACCTCTAAAGGTGTTTGAATGTTGTTGGAATTACGTACAAAGTGTTTCAAAGCACCTACAAAGTGTTTGAATTTTGTTGGAATTACGTACAAAGTGTTTCGAAGCACCTCCAAAAGTGTTTGAATGTTGTTGGAATTACGTACAAAGTGTTTCGAAGCACCTCCAAAAGTGTTTGAATGTTGTTGGAATTACGTACGAAGTGTTTCGAAGCACCTCCAAAAGTGTTTGAATGTTGTTGGAATTACGTACAAAGTGTTTTGAAGCACCTCCAAAAGTGTTTAAATGTTGTTGGAATTACGTACAAAGTGTTTCAAAGCACCTACAAAAGTGTTTAAATTTTGTTTGAATTACGTACAAAGTGTTTCGAAGCACCTCTAAAGGTGTTTGAATGTTGTTGGAATTACGTACAAAGTGTTTCAAAGCACCTCCAAAAGTGTTTGAATGTTGTTGGAATTACGTACAAAGTGTTTTGAAGCACCTCCAAAAGTGTTTAAATGTTGTTGGAATTACGTACAAAGTGTTTTGAAGCACCTCCAAAAGTGTTTAAATGTTGTTGGAATTACGTACAAAGTGTTTCGAAGAACCTCCAAAAGTGTTTGAATGTTGTTGGAATTACGTACAAAGTGTTTCGAAGCACCTCCAAAAGTGTTTGAATGTTGTTGGAATTACGTACAAAGTGTTTCAAAGCACCTCCAAAAGTGTTTGAATGTTGTTGAAATTACGTACAAAGTGTTTTGAAGCACCTCCGAAAGTGTTTAAATACTGTTGGAATTACGTACAAAGTGTTTCAAAGAACCTCCAAAAGAGTTTGAATGTTGTTGGAATTACGTACAAAGTGTTTCAAAGCACCTCCAAAAGTGTTTGAATGTTGTTGGAATTACGTACAAAGTGTTTCAAAGCACCTACAAAGTGTTTGAATTTTGTTGGAATTACGTACAAAGTGTTTCGAAGCACCTCCAAAAGTGTTTGAATGTTGTTGGAATTACGTACAAAGTGTTTTGAAGCACCTCCAAAAGTGTTTGAATGTTGTTGGAATTACGTACAAAGTGTTTCGAAGCACCTCCAAAAGTGTTTGAATGTTGTTGGAATTACGTACGAAGTGTTTCGAAGCACCTCCAAAAGTGTTTGAATGTTGTTGGAATTACGTACAAAGTGTTTCAAAGCACCTCCAAAAGTGTTTGAATGTTGTTGGAATTACGTACAAAGTGTTTCAAAGCACCTCCAAAAGTGTTTGAATGTTGTTGGAATTACGTACAAAGTGTTTCAAAGCACCTCCAAAAGTGTTTGAATGTTGTTGGAATTACGTACAAAGTGTTTCAAAGCACCTCTAAAGGTGTTTGAATGTTGTTGGAATTACGTACAAAGTGTTTCAAAGCACCTCCAAAAGTGTTTGAATGTTGTTGGAATTACGTACAAAGTGTTTCGAAGCACCTCCAAAAGTGTTTGAATGTTGTTGGAATTACGTACAAAGTGTTTCAAAGAACCTTCAAAAGTGTTTGAATGTTGTTGGAATTACGTACAAAGTGTTTCAAAGCACCTCCAAAAGTGTTTGAATGTTGTTGGAATTACGTACAAAGTGTTTCGAAGCACCTCCAAAAGTGTTTGAATGTTGTTGGAATTACGTACAAAGTGTTTCAAAGCACCTCCAAAAGTGTTTGAATGTTGTTGGAATTACGTACAAAGTGTTTCAAAGCACCTCCAAAAGTGTTTGAATGTTGTTGGAATTACGTACAAAGTGTTTCGAAGAACCTCCAAAAGTGTTTGAATGTTGTTGGAATTACGTACAAAGTGTTTCAAAGCACCTCCAAAAGTGTTTGAATGTTGTTGGAATTACGTACAAAGTGTTTCAAAGCACCTCCAAAAGTGTTTGAATGTTGTTGGAATTACGTACAAAGTGTTTCGAAGCACCTCCAAAAGTGTTTGAATGTTGTTGGAATTACGTACAAAGTGTTTCGAAGCACCTCCAAAAGTGTTTGAATGTTGTTGGAATTACGTACAAAGTGTTTCAAAGCACCTCCAAAAGTGTTTGAATGTTGTTGGAATTACGTACAAAGTGTTTCGAAGAACCTCCAAAAGTGTTTGAATGCTGTTGGAATTACGTACAAAGTGTTTCAAAGCACCTCCAAAAGTGTTTGAATGCTGTTTGAATTACGTACAAAGTGTTTCAAAGCACCTCCAAAGGTGTTTGAATGTTGTTGGAATTACGTACAAAGTGTTTCAAAGCACCTCCAAAAGTGTTTGAATGTTGTTATAATTACGTACAAAGTGTTTCGAAGCACCTCCAAAAGTGTTTGAATGTTGTTGGAATTACGTACAAAGTGTTTCAAAGCACCTCCAAAAGTGTTTGAATGTTGATGGAATTACGTACAAAGTGTTTCGAAGAACCTCCAAAAGTGTTTGAATGCTGTTGGAATTACGTACAAAGTGTTTCAAAGCACCTCCAAAAGTGTTTGAATGTTGTTGGAATTACGTACAAAGTGTTTCAAAGCACCTCCAAAGGTGTTTGAATGTTGTTGGAATTACGTACAAAGTGTTTCAAAGCACCTCCAAAAGTGTTTGAATGCTGTTGGAATTACGTACAAAGTGTTTCGAAGCACCTCCAAAAGTGTTTGAATGTTGTTGGAATTACGTACAAAGTGTTTCAAAGCACCTCCAAAAGAGTTTGAATGTTGTTGGAATTACGTACAAAGTGTTTCAAAGCACCTCCAAAGGTGTTTGAATGTTGTTGGAATTACGTACAAAGTGTTTCAAAGCACCTCCAAAAGTGTTTGAATGCTGTTGGAATTACGTACAAAGTGTTTCAAAGCACCTCCAAAGGTGTTTGAATGTTGTTGGAATTACGTACAAAGTGTTTCAAAGCACCTCCAAAAGTGTTTGAATGTTGTTGGAATTACGTACAAAGTGTTTCAAAGCACCTCCAAAAGTGTTTGAATGCTGTTGGAATTACGTACAAAGTGTTTCGAAGTACCTCCAAAAGTGTTTGAATGTTGTTGGAATTACGTACAAAGTGTTTCAAAGCACCTCCAAGAGTGTTTGAATGTTGTTGGAATTACGTACAAAGTGTTTCAAAGCACCTCCAAAGGTGTTTGAATGTTGTTGGAATTACGTACAAAGTGTTTCGAAGCACCTCCAAAAGTGTTTGAATGTTGTTGGAATTACGTACAAAGTGTTTCAAAGCACCTCCAAAAGTGTTTGAATGTTGTTATAATTACGTACAAAGTGTTTCGAAGCACCTCCAAAAGTGTTTGAATGTTGTTGGAATTACGTACAAAGTGTTTCAAAGCACCTCCAAAAGTGTTTGAATGTTGTTGGAATTACGTACAAAGTGTTTCGAAGCACCTCCAAAAGTGTTTGAATGTTGTTGGAATTACGTACAAAGTGTTTCAAAGCACCTCCAAAAGTGTTTGAATGTTGTTGGAATTACGTACAAAGTGTTTCAAAGCACCTCCAAAAGTGTTTGAATGCTGTTGGAATTACGTACAAAGTGTTTCAAAGCACCTCCAAAAGTGTTTGAATGTTGTTGGAATTACGTACAAAGTGTTTCAAAGCACCTCCAAAAGTGTTTGAATGTTGTTGGAATTACGTACAAAGTGTTTCAAAGCACCTCCAAAAGTGTTTGAATGTTGTTGGAATTACGTACAAAGTGTTTCAAAGCACCTCCAAAGGTGTTTGAATGCTGTTGGAATTACGTACAAAGTGTTTCAAAGCACCTCCAAAGGTGTTTGAATGTTGTTGGAATTACGTACAAAGTGTTTCAAAGCACCTCCAAAAGTGTTTGAATGCTGTTGGAATTACGTACAAAGTGTTTCGAAGCACCTCCAAAAGTGTTTGAATGTTGTTGGAATTGCGTACAAAGTGTTTCGAAGCACCTCCAAAAGTGTTTGAATGTTGTTGGAATTGCGTACAAAGTGTTTCGAAGCACCTCCAAAAGTGTTTGAATGTTGTTGGAATTGCGTACAAAGTGTTTCGAAGCACCTCCAAAAGTGTTTGAATGCTGTTGGAATTACGTACAAAGTGTTTCAAAGCACCTCCAAAGGTGTTTGAATGTTGTTGGAATTACGTACAAAGTGTTTCAAAGCACCTCCAAAAGTGTATGAATGTTGTTGGAATTGCGTACAAAGTGTTTCGAAGCACCTCCAAAAGTGTTTGAATGTTGTTTGAACTACGTACAAAGTGTTTCAAAGCACCTCCAAAAGTGTTTGAATGTTGTTGGAATTACGTACAAAGTGTTTCAAAACACCTCTGAAGGTGTTTGAATGTTGTTGGAATTACGTACAAAGTGTTTCAAAGCACCTCCAAAGGTGTTTGAATGTTGTTGGAATTACGTACAAAGTGTTTCAAAGCACCTCCAAAAGTGTTTGAATGTTGTTGGAATTACGTACAAAGTGTTTCAAAGCACCTCCAAAGGTGTTTGAATGCTGTTGGAATTACGTACAAAGTGTTTCAAAGCACCTCCAAAAGTGTTTGAATGTTGTTGGAATTACGTACAAAGTGTTTCAAAGCACCTCCAAAGGTGTTTGAATGTTGTTGGAATTACGTACAAAGTGTTTCAAAGCACCTCCAAAAGTGTTTGAATGTTGTTGGAATTACGTACAAAGTGTTTCAAAGCACCTCCAAAAGTGTTTAAATGTTGTTGGAATTACGTACAAAGTGTTTCAAAGCACCTCCAAAAGTGTTTGAATGTTGTTGGAATTACGTACAAAGTGTTTCAAAGCACCTCCAAAAGTGTTTGAATGTTGTTGGAATTACGTACAAAGTGTTTCAAAGCACCTCCAAAAGTGTTTGAATGTTGTTGGAATTACGTACAAAGTGTTTCAAAGCACCTCCAAAGGTGTTTGAATGCTGTTGGAATTACGTACAAAGTGTTTCAAAGCACCTCCAAAAGTGTATGAATGTTGTTGGAATTGCGTACAAAGTGTTTCAAAGCACCTCCAAAAGTGTTTGAATGTTGTTGGAATTACGTACAAAGTGTTTCAAAACACCTCTGAAGGTGTTTGAATGTTGTTGGAATTACGTACAAAGTGTTTCAAAACACCTCTGAAGGTGTTTGAATGTTGTTGGAATTACGTACAAAGTGTTTCAAAGCACCTCCAAAGGTGTTTGAATGTTGTTGGAATTACGTACAAAGTGTTTCAAAGCACCTCCAAAAGTGTTTGAATGTTGTTGGAATTACGTACAAAGTGTTTCAAAACACCTCTGAAGGTGTTTGAATGTTGTTGGAATTACGTACAAAGTGTTTCAAAGCACCTCCAAAAGTGTTTGAATGTTGTTGGAATTACGTACAAAGTGTTTCAAAGCACCTCCAAAGGTGTTTGAATGTTGTTGGAATTACGTACAAAGTGTTTCAAAGCACCTCCAAAGGTGTTTGAATGCTGTTGGAATTACGTACAAAGTGTTTCAAAGCACCTCCAAAAGTGTTTGAATGTTGTTGGAATTACGTACAAAGTGTTTCAAAGCACCTCCAAAGGTGTTTGAATGTTGTTGGAATTACGTACAAAGTGTTTCAAAGCACCTCCAAAAGTGTATGAATGTTGTTGGAATTGCGTACAAAGTGTTTCGAAGCACCTCCAAAAGTGTTTGAATGTTGTTTGAACTACGTACAAAGTGTTTCAAAGCACCTCCAAAAGTGTTTGAATGTTGTTGGAATTACGTACAAAGTGTTTCAAAACACCTCTGAAGGTGTTTGAATGTTGTTGGAATTACGTACAAAGTGTTTCAAAACACCTCTGAAGGTGTTTGAATGTTGTTGGAATTACGTACAAAGTGTTTCAAAGCACCTCCAAAGGTGTTTGAATGTTGTTGGAATTACGTACAAAGTGTTTCAAAGCACCTCCAAAAGTGTTTGAATGTTGTTGGAATTACGTACAAAGTGTTTCAAAGCACCTCCAAAGGTGTTTGAATGTTGTTGGAATTACGTACAAAGTGTTTCAAAGCACCTCCAAAGGTGTTTGAATGTTGTTGGAATTACGTACAAAGTGTTTCAAAGCACCTCCAAAAGTGTTTGAATGTTGTTGGAATTACGTACAAAGTGTTTCAAAACACCTCTGAAGGTGTTTGAATGTTGTTGGAATTACGTACAAAGTGTTTCAAAGCACCTCCAAAGGTGTTTGAATGTTGTTGGAATTACGTACAAAGTGTTTCAAAGCACCTCCAAAAGTGTTTGAATGTTGTTGGAATTACGTACAAAGTAATTCAAAGCACCTCCAAAGGTGTTTGAATGTTGTTGGAATTACGTACAAAGTGTTTCAAAGCACCTCCAAAAGTGTTTGAATGTTGTTGGAATTGCGTACAAAGTGTTTCGAAGCACCTCCAAAAGTGTATGAATGTTGTTGGAATTGCGTACAAAGTGTTTCGAAGCACCTCCAAAAGTGTTTGAATGTTGTTTGAACTACGTACAAAGTGTTTCAAAGCACCTCCAAAAGTGTTTGAATGTTGTTGGAATTACGTACAAAGTGTTTCAAAGCACCTCCAAAAGTGTTTGAATGTTGTTGGAATTACGTACAAAGTGTTTCAAAGCACCTCCAAAGGTGTTTGAATGTTGTTGGAATTACGTACAAAGTGTTTCAAAGCACCTCCAAAGGTGTTTGAATGTTGTTGGAATTACGTACAAAGTGTTTCAAAGCACCTCCAAAAGTGTTTGAATGTTGTTGGAATTACGTACAAAGTGTTTCAAAGCACCTCCAAAAGTGTTTAAATGTTGTTGGAATTACGTACAAAGTGTTTCAAAGCACCTCCAAAAGTGTTTGAATGTTGTTGGAATTACGTACAAAGTGTTTCAAAGCACCTCCAAAAGTGTTTGAATGTTGTTGGAATTACGTACAAAGTGTTTCAAAGCACCTCCAAAAGTGTTTGAATGTTGTTGGAATTACGTACAAAGTGTTTCAAAGCACCTCTAAAGGTGTTTGAATGTTGTTGGAATTACGTACAAAGTGTTTCAAAGCACCTCCAAAGGTGTTTGAATGTTGTTGGAATTGCGTACAAAGTGTTTCAAAGCACCTCCAAAAGTGTTTGAATGTTGTTGGAATTACGTACAAAGTAATTCAAAGCACCTCCAAAGGTGTTTGAATGTTGTTGGAATTACGTACAAAGTGTTTCAAAGCACCTCCAAAAGTGTTTGAATGTTGTTGGAATTACGTACAAAGTGTTTCAAAGCACCTCCAAAAGTGTTTGAATGTTGTTGGAATTACGTACAAAGTGTTTCAAAGCACCTCTAAAGGTGTTTGAATGTTGTTGGAATTACGTACAAAGTGTTTCAAAGCACCTCCAAAAGTGTTTAAATGTTGTTGGAATTACGTACAAAGTGTTTCAAAGCACCTCTAAAGGTGTTTGAATGTTGTTGGAATTACGTACAAAGTGTTTCAAAGCACCTCCAAAAGTGTTTAAATGTTGTTGGAATTACGTACAAAGTGTTTCAAAGCACCTCCAAAGGTGTTTGAATGTTGTTGGAATTACGTACAAAGTGTTTCAAAGCACCTCCAAAAGTGTTTGAATGTTGTTGGAATTACGTACAAAGTGTTTCAAAGCACCTCCAAAGGTGTTTGAATGTTGTTGGAATTACGTACAAAGTGTTTCAAAGCACCTCCAAAGTTGTTTGAATGCTGTTGGAATTACGTACAAAGTGTTTCAAAGCACCTCCAAAAGTGTTTAAATGTTGTTGGAATTACGTACAAAGTGTTTCAAAGCACCTCCAAAAGTGTTTGAATGTTGTTGGAATTACGTACAAAGTGTTTCAAAGCACCTCCAAAAGTGTTTGAATGTTGTTGGAATTACGTACAAAGTGTTTCAAAGCACCTCTAAAGGTGTTTGAATGTTGTTGGAATTACGTACAAAGTGTTTCAAAGCACCTCCAAAAGTGTTTAAATGTTGTTGGAATTACGTACAAAGTGTTTCAAAGCACCTCTAAAGGTGTTTGAATGTTGTTGGAATTACGTACAAAGTGTTTCAAAGCACCTCTAAAGGTGTTTGAATGTTGTTGGAATTACGTACAAAGTGTTTCAAAGCACCTCCAAAAGTGTTTAAATGTTGTTGGAATTACGTACAAAGTGTTTCAAAGCACCTCCAAAAGTGTTTGAATGTTGTTGGAATTACGTACAAAGTGTTTCAAAGCACCTCCAAAAGTGTTTGAATGTTGTTGGAATTACGTACAAAGTGTTTCAAAGCACCTCTAAAGGTGTTTGAATGTTGTTGGAATTACGTACAAAGTGTTTCAAAGCACCTCCAAAAGTGTTTAAATGTTGTTGGAATTACGTACAAAGTGTTTCAAAGCACCTCTAAAGGTGTTTGAATGTTGTTGGAATTACGTACAAAGTGTTTCAAAGCACCTCTAAAGGTGTTTGAATGTTGTTGGAATTACGTACAAAGTGTTTCAAAGCACCTCCAAAGGTGTTTGAATGTTGTTGGAATTACGTACAAAGTGTTTCAAAGCACCTCCAAAGTTGTTTGAATGCTGTTGGAATTACGTACAAAGTGTTTCAAAGCACCTCCAAAAGTGTTTGAATGTTGTTGGAATTACGTACAAAGTAATTCAAAGCACCGCCAAAAGTGTTTGAATGTTGTTGGAATTACGTACAAAGTGTTTCAAAGCACCTCTAAAGGTGTTTGAATGTTGTTGGAATTACGTACAAAGTGTTTCAAAGCACCTCCAAAGGTGTTTGAATGTTGTTGGAATTACGTACAAAGTGTTTCAAAGCACCTCCAAAGGTGTTTGAATGTTGTTGGAATTACGTACAAAGTGTTTCAAAGCACCTCCAAAAGTGTTTGAATGTTGTTGGAATTGCGTACAAAGTGTTTCGAAGCACCTCCAAAAGTGTTTGAATGTTGTTGGAATTACGTACAAAGTGTTTCAAAGCACCTCCAAAAGTGTTTGAATGTTGTTGGAATTAGGTACAAAGTGTTTCAAAGCACCGCCAAAAGTGTTTGAATGTTGTTGGAATTACGTACAAAGTGTTTCAAAGCACCTCCAAAAGTGTTTGAATGTTGTTGGAATTACGTACAAAGTGTTTCAAAGCACCTCTAAAGGTGTTTGAATGTTGTTGGAATTACGTACAAAGTGTTTCAAAGCACCTCCAAAAGTGTTTGAATGTTGTTGGAATTACGTACAAAGTGTTTCAAAGCACCTCCAAAAGTGTTTGAATGTTGTTGGAATTACGTACAAAGTAATTCAAAGCACCTCCAAAGGTGTTTGAATGTTGTTGGAATTACGTACAAAGTGTTTCGAAGCACCTCCAAAAGTGTTTGAATGTTGTTGGAATTACGTACAAAGTGTTTCAAAGCACCTCTAAAGGTGTTTGAATGTTGTTGGAATTACGTACAAAGTGTTTCAAAGCACCTCCAAAAGTGTTTGAATGTTGTTGGAATTGCGTACAAAGTGTTTCGAAGCACCTCCAAAAGTGTTTGAATGTTGTTGGAATTACGTACAAAGTGTTTCAAAGCACCTCTAAAGGTGTTTGAATGTTGTTGGAATTACGTACAAAGTGTTTCAAAGCACCTCCAAAAGTGTTTGAATGTTGTTGGAATTACGTACAAAGTGTTTCAAAGCACCTCCAAAAGTGTTTGAATGTTGTTGGAATTACGTACAAAGTGTTTCAAAGCACCTCCAAAAGTGTTTGAATGTTGTTGGAATTACGTACAAAGTAATTCAAAGCACCTCCAAAGGTGTTTGAATGTTGTTGGAATTACGTACAAAGTGTTTCAAAGCACCTCCAAAAGTGTTTGAATGTTGTTGGAATTGCGTACAAAGTGTTTCGAAGCACCTCCAAAAGTGTTTGAATGTTGTTGGAATTACGTACAAATTGTTTCAAAGCACCTCCAAAGGTGTTTGAATGTTGTTGGAATTACGTACAAAGTGTTTCAAAGCACCTCCAAAAGTGTTTGAATGTTGTTGGAATTACGTACAAAATGTTTCGAAGCACCTCCAAAAGTGTTTGAATGTTGTTGGAATTACGTACAAAGTGTTTCGAAGCACCTCTAAAAGTGTTTGAATGTTGTTGGAAATACGTACAAAGTGTTTCGAAGCACCTCCAAAAGTGTTTGAATGTTGTTGGAATTACGTACAAAGTGTTTCGAAGCACCTCCAAAAGTGTTTGAATGTTGTTGGAAATACGTACAAAGTGTTTCGAAGCACCTCCAAAAGTGTTTGAATGTTGTTGGAATTACGTACAAAGTGTTTCAAAGCACCTCCAAAAGTGTTTGAATGTTGTTGGAATTACGTACAAAATGTTTCGAAGCACCTCCAAAAGTGTTTGAATGTTGTTGGAATTACGTACAAAGTGTTTCGAAGCACCTCTAAAAGTGTTTGAATGTTGTTGGAATTACGTACAAAATGTTTCGAAGCACCTCCAAAAGTGTTTGAATGTTGTTGGAATTACGTACAAAGTGTTTCAAAGCACCTCCAAAAGTGTTTGAATGTTATTGGAATTACGTACAAAGTGTTTCGAAGCACCTCCAAAAGGGTTTGAATGTTGTTGGAATTACGTACAAAGTGTTTCAAAGCACCTCCAAAAGTGTTTGAATGTTGTTGGAATTACGTACAAAGTGTTTCAAAGCACCTCCAAAAGTGTTTAAATGTTGTTGGAATTACGTACAAAGTGTTTCAAAGCACCTCCAAAGTTGTTTGAATGCTGTTGGAATTACGTACAAAGTGTTTCAAAGCACCTCCAAAAGTGTTTGAATGTTGTTGGAATTACGTACAAAGTGTTTCAAAGCACCTCCAAAAGTGTTTGAATGTTGTTGGAATTACGTACAAAGTTATTCAAAGCACCGCCAAAAGTGTTTGAATGTTGTTGGAATTACGTACAAAGTGTTTCAAAGCACCTCCAAAGGTGTTTGAATGTTGTTGGAATTACGTACAAAGTGTTTCGAAGCACCTCCAAAAGTGTTTGAATGTTGTTGGAATGACGTACAAAGTGTTTCAAAGCACCTCCAAAAGTGTTTAAATGTTGTTGGAATTACGTACAAAGTGTTTCAAAGCACCTCCAAAGTTGTTTGAATGCTGTTGGAATTACGTACAAAGTGTTTCAAAGCACCTCCAAAAGTGTTTGAATGTTGTTGGAATTACGTACAAAGTGTTTCAAAGCACCTCCAAAAGTGTTTGAATGTTGTTGGAATTACGTACAAAGTTATTCAAAGCACCGCCAAAAGTGTTTGAATGTTGTTGGAATTACGTACAAAGTGTTTCAAAGCACCTCCAAAGGTGTTTGAATGTTGTTGGAATTACGTACAAAGTGTTTCAAAGCACCTCCAAAAGTGTTTGAATGTTGTTGGAATGACGTACAAAGTGTTTCAAAGCACCTCCAAAGGTGTTTGAATGCTGTTGGAATTACGTACAAAGTGTTTCAAAGCACCTCCAAAAGTGTTTGAATGTTGTTGGAATTACGTACAAAGTGTTTCAAAGCACCTCCAAAGGTGTTTGAATGCTGTTGGAATTACGTAGAAAGTGTTTCAAAGCACCTCCAAAAGTGTTTGAATGTTGTTGGAATTACGTACAAAGTAATTCAAAGCACCGCCAAAAGTTTTTGAATGTTGTTGGAATTACGTACAAAGTGTTTCAAAGCACCTCCAAAAGTGTTTGAATGTTGTTGGAATTACGTACAAAGTATTTCGAAGCACCTCCAAAAGTGTTTGAATGTTGTTGGAATTACGTACAAAGTGTTTCAAAGCACCTACAAAAGTGTTTGAATGTTGTTGGAATTACGTACAAAGTGTTTCAAAGCACCTCCAAAAGTGTTTGAATGTTGTTGGAATTACGTACAAAGTAATTCAAAGCACCGCCAAAAGTGTTTGAATGTTGTTGGAATTACGTACAAAGTATTTCGAAGCACCTCCAAAAGTGTTTGAATGTTGTTGGAATTACGTACAAAGTGTTTCAAAGCACCTACAAAAGTGTTTGAATGTTGTTGGAATTACGTACAAAGTGTTTCAAAGCACCTCCAAAAGTGTTTGAATGTTGTTGGAATTACGTACAAAGTGTTTCAAAGCACCTCCAAAAGTGTTTGAATGTTGTTGGAATTACGTACAAAGTGTTTCAAAGCACCTCCAAAGGTGTTTGAATGTTGTTGGAATTACGTACAAAGTGTTTCAAAGCACCTCCAAAAGTGTTTGAATGTTGTTGGAATTACGTACAAAGTGTTTCAAAGCAGCTCCAAAAGTGTTTGAATGTTGTTGGAATTACGTACAAAGTGTTTCGAAGCACCTCCAAAGGTGTTTGAATGTTGTTGGAATTACGTACAAAGTAATTCAAAGCACCGCCAAAAGTGTTTGAATGTTGTTGGAATTACGTACAAAGTGTTTCAAAGCACCTCCAAAAGTGTTTGAATGTTGTTGGAATTACGTACAAAGTGTTTCAAAGCACCTCCAAAGGTGTTTGAATGTTGTTGGAATTACGTACAAAGTGTTTCAAAGCACCTCCAAAAGTGTTTGAATGTTGTTGGAATTACGTACAAAGTGTTTCAAAGCACCTCCAAAAGTGTTTGAATGTTGTTGGAATTACGAACAAAGTGTTTCAAAGCACCTCCAAAGGTGTTTGAATGTTGTTGGAATTACGTACAAAGTGTTTCAAAGCACCTCCAAAGGTGTTTGAATGTTGTTGGAATTACGTACAAAGTGTTTCAAAGCACCTCCAAAAGTGTTTGAATGTTGTTGGAATTACGTACAAAGTGTTTCAAAGCACCTCCAAAGGTGTTTGAATGTTGTTGGAATTACGTACAAAGTGTTTCAAAGCACCTCCAAAGGTGTTTGAATGTTGTTGGAATTACGTACAAAGTAATTCAAAGCACCGCCAAAAGTGTTTGAATGTTGTTGGAATTACGTACAAAGTGTTTCAAAGCACCTCCAAAAGTGTTTGAATGTTGTTGGAATTACGTACAAAGTAATTCAAAGCACCGCCAAAAGTTTTTGAATGTTGTTGGAATTACGTACAAAGTGTTTCAAAGCACCTCCAAAAGTGTTTGAATGTTGTTGGAATTACGTACAAAGTATTTCGAAGCACCTCCAAAAGTGTTTGAATGTTGTTGGAATTACGTACAAAGTGTTTCAAAGCACCTACAAAAGTGTTTGAATGTTGTTGGAATTACGTACAAAGTGTTTCAAAGCACCTCCAAAAGTGTTTGAATGTTGTTGGAATTACGTACAAAGTAATTCAAAGCACCGCCAAAAGTGTTTGAATGTTGTTGGAATTACGTACAAAGTATTTCGAAGCACCTCCAAAAGTGTTTGAATGTTGTTGGAATTACGTACAAAGTGTTTCAAAGCACCTACAAAAGTGTTTGAATGTTGTTGGAATTACGTACAAAGTGTTTCAAAGCACCTCCAAAAGTGTTTGAATGTTGTTGGAATTACGTACAAAGTGTTTCAAAGCACCTCCAAAAGTGTTTGAATGTTGTTGGAATTACGAACAAAGTGTTTCAAAGCACCTCCAAAGGTGTTTGAATGTTGTTGGAATTACGTACAAAGTGTTTCAAAGCACCTCCAAAAGTGTTTGAATGTTGTTGGAATTACGTACAAAGTGTTTCAAAGCACCTCCAAAAGTGTTTGAATGTTGTTGGAATTACGAACAAAGTGTTTCAAAGCACCTCCAAAGGTGTTTGAATGTTGTTGGAATTACGTACAAAGTGTTTCAAAGCACCTCCAAAGGTGTTTGAATGTTGTTGGAATTACGTACAAAGTGTTTCAAAGCACCTCCAAAAGTGTTTGAATGTTGTTGGAATTACGTACAAAGTGTTTCAAAGCACCTCCAAAGGTGTTTGAATGTTGTTGGAATTACGTACAAAGTGTTTCAAAGCACCTCCAAAGGTGTTTGAATGTTGTTGGAATTACGTACAAAGTGTTTCAAAGCACCTCCAAAAGTGTTTGAATGTTGTTGGAATTACGTACAAAGTGTTTCAAAGCACCTCCAAAAGTGTTTGAATGTTGTTGGAATTACGTACAAAGTGTTTCAAAGCACCTCCAAAGGTGTTTGAATGCTGTTGGAATTACGTACAAAGTGTTTCATAGCACCTCCAAAAGTGTTTGAATGTTGTTGGAATTACGTACAAAGTGTTTCAAAGCACCTCCAAAAGTGTTTGAATGTTGTTGGAATTACGTACAAAGTGTTTCAAAGCACCTCCAAAAGTGTTTGAATGTTGTTGGAATTACGAACAAAGTGTTTCAAAGCACCTCCAAAGGTGTTTGAATGTTGTTGGAATTACGTACAAAGTGTTTCAAAGCACCTTACAAAAGTATTTTAATGCTGTTGGAATTACGTACAAAGTGTTTCAAAGCACCTCCAAAAGTGTTTGCATGTTGTTGGAATTACGTACAAAGTGTTTCAAAGCACCTCCAAAGGTGTTTGAATGTTGTTGGAATTACGTACAAAGTGTTTCAAAGCACCTCCAAAAGTGTTTGAATGTTGTTGGAATTACGTACAAAGTGTTTCAAAGCACCTCCAAAAGTGTTTGAATGTTGTTGGAATTACGTACAAAGTGTTTCAAAGCACCTCCAAAGGTGTTTGAATGCTGTTGGAATTACGTACAAAGTGTTTCAAAGCACCTCCAAAAGTGTTTGAATGCTGTTGGAAATACGTAAAAAATGTTTCAAAGCTCCTCCAAAGGTGTTTGAATGTTGTTGGAATTACGTACAAAGTGTTTCAAAGCACCTCCAAAAGTGTTTGAATGTTGTTGGAATTACGTACAAAGTGTTTCAAAGCACCTCCAAAAGTGTTTGAATGTTGTTGGAATTACGTACAAAGTGTTTCAAAGCACCTTACAAAAGTATTTTAATGCTGTTGGAATTACGTACAAAGTGTTTCAAAGCACCTCCAAAAGTGTTTGCATGTTGTTGGAATTACGTACAAAGTGTTTCAAAGCACCTCCAAAGGTGTTTGAATGTTGTTGGAATTACGTACAAAGTGTTTCAAAGCACCTCCAAAAGTGTTTGAATGTTGTTGGAATTACGTACAAAGTGTTTCAAAGCACCTCCAAAAGTGTTTGAATGTTGTTGGAATTACGTACAAAGTGTTTCAAAGCACCTCCAAAAGTGTTTGAATGTTGTTGGAATTACGTACAAAGTGTTTCAAAGCACCTCCAAAGGTGTTTGAATGTTGTTGGAATTACGTACAAAGTGTTTCAAAGCACCTCCAAAAGTGTTTGAATGTTGTTGGAATTACGTACAAAGTGTTTCAAAGCACCTCCAAAGGTGTTTGAATGTTGTTGGAATTACGTACAAAGTGTTTCAAAGCACCTCCAAAGGTGTTTGAATGCTGTTGGAATTACGTACAAAGTGTTTCAAAGCACCTCCAAAAGTGTTTGAATGCTGTTGGAAATACGTAAAAAATGTTTCAAAGCTCCTCCAAAGGTGTTTGAATGTTGTTGGAATTACGTACAAAGTGTTTCAAAGCACCTCCAAAAGTGTTTGAATGTTGTTGGAATTACGTACAAAGTGTTTCAAAGCACCTCCAAAAGTGTTTGAATGTTGTTGGAATTACGTACAAAGTGTTTCAAAGCACCTTACAAAAGTATTTTAATGCTGTTGGAATTACGTACAAAGTGTTTCAAAGCACCTCCAAAAGTGTTTGCATGTTGTTGGAATTACGTACAAAGTGTTTCAAAGCACCTCCAAAGGTGTTTGAATGTTGTTGGAATTACGTACAAAGTGTTTCAAAGCACCTCCAAAAGTGTTTGAATGTTGTTGGAATTACGTACAAAGTGTTTCAAAGCACCTCCAAAGGTGTTTGAATGTTGTTGGAATTACGTACAAAGTGTTTCAAAGCACCTCCAAAGGTGTTTGAATGTTGTTGGAATTACGTACAAAGTGTTTCAAAGCACCTCCAAAAGTGTTTGAATGTTGTTGGAATTACGTACAAAGTGTTTCAAAGCACCTCCAAAAGTGTTTGAATGTTGTTGGAATTACGTACAAAGTGTTTCAAAGCACCTCCAAAGGTGTTTGAATGCTGTTGGAATTACGTACAAAGTGTTTCATAGCACCTCCAAAAGTGTTTGAATGTTGTTGGAATTACGTACAAAGTGTTTCAAAGCACCTCCAAAAGTGTTTGAATGTTGTTGGAATTACGTACAAAGTGTTTCAAAGCACCTCCAAAAGTGTTTGAATGTTGTTGGAATTACGAACAAAGTGTTTCAAAGCACCTCCAAAGGTGTTTGAATGTTGTTGGAATTACGTACAAAGTGTTTCAAAGCACCTTACAAAAGTATTTTAATGCTGTTGGAATTACGTACAAAGTGTTTCAAAGCACCTCCAAAAGTGTTTGCATGTTGTTGGAATTACGTACAAAGTGTTTCAAAGCACCTCCAAAGGTGTTTGAATGTTGTTGGAATTACGTACAAAGTGTTTCAAAGCACCTCCAAAAGTGTTTGAATGTTGTTGGAATTACGTACAAAGTGTTTCAAAGCACCTCCAAAAGTGTTTGAATGTTGTTGGAATTACGTACAAAGTGTTTCAAAGCACCTCCAAAGGTGTTTGAATGTTGTTGGAATTACGTACAAAGTGTTTCAAAGCACCTCCAAAGGTGTTTGAATGTTGTTGGAATTACGTACAAAGTGTTTCAAAGCACCTCCAAAAGTGTTTGAATGTTGTTGGAATTACGTACAAAGTGTTTCAAAGCACCTCCAAAAGTGTTTGAATGTTGTTGGAATTACGTACAAAGTGTTTCAAAGCACCTCCAAAAGTGTTTGAATGTTGTTGGAATTACGTACAAAGTGTTTCAAAGCACCTCCAAAGGTGTTTGAATGCTGTTGGAATTACGTACAAAGTGTTTCAAAGCACCTCCAAAAGTGTTTGAATGCTGTTGGAAATACGTAAAAAATGTTTCAAAGCTCCTCCAAAGGTGTTTGAATGTTGTTGGAATTACGTACAAAGTGTTTCAAAGCACCTCCAAAGGTGTTTGAATGTTGTTGGAATTACGTACAAAGTGTTTCAAAGCACCTTACAAAAGTATTTTAATGCTGTTGGAATTACGTACAAAGTGTTTCAAAGCACCTCCAAAAGTGTTTGCATGTTGTTGGAATTACGTACAAAGTGTTTCAAAGCACCTCCAAAGGTGTTTGAATGTTGTTGGAATTACGTACAAAGTGTTTCAAAGCACCTCCAAAAGTGTTTGAATGTTGTTGGAATTACGTACAAAGTGTTTCAAAGCACCTCCAAAAGTGTTTGAATGTTGTTGGAATTACGTACAAAGTGTTTCAAAGCACCTCCAAAAGTGTTTGAATGTTGTTGGAATTACGTACAAAGTGTTTCAAAGCACCTCCAAAGGTGTTTGAATGTTGTTGGAATTACGTACAAAGTGTTTCAAAGCACCTCCAAAAGTGTTTGAATGTTGTTGGAATTACGTACAAAGTGTTTCAAAGCACCTCCAAAGGTGTTTGAATGTTGTTGGAATTACGTACAAAGTGTTTCAAAGCACCTCCAAAGGTGTTTGAATGCTGTTGGAATTACGTACAAAGTGTTTCAAAGCACCTCCAAAAGTGTTTGAATGCTGTTGGAAATACGTAAAAAATGTTTCAAAGCTCCTCCAAAAGTGTTTGAATGTTGTTGGAATTACGTACAAAGTGTTTCAAAGCACCTCCAAAAGTGTTTGAATGTTGTTGGAATTACGTACAAAGTAATTCAAAGCACCGCCAAAAGTGTTTGAATGTTGTTGGAATTACGTACAAAGTGTTTCAAAGCACCTCCAAAAGTGTTTGAATGTTGTTGGAATTACGTACAAAGTGTTTCAAAGCACCTCCAAAAGTGTTTGAATGCTGTAGGAATTTCGTACAAAGTATTTTAAAGCACCTCCAAAAGTGTTTTAATGTTGTTGGAATTACGTACAAAGTGTTTCGAAGCACCTCCAAAAGTGTTTGAATGCTGTTGGAATTACGTGCAAAGTGTTTCGAAGCACCTCCAAAAGTGTTTGAATGCTGTAGGAATTTCGTACAAAGTGTTTCGAAGCACCTTCAAAAGTGTTTGAATGTTGTTGGAATTACGTACAAAGTGTTTCGTTGCACCTCCAAAAGTGTTTGAATGTTGTTGGAATTACGTACAAAGTGTTTCGAAGCACCTCCAAAAGTGTTTGAATGCTGTAGGAATTACGTACAAAGTGTTTCGAAGCACCTCCAAAAGTGTTTGAATGCTGTAGGAATTTCGTACAAAGTGTTTCGAAGCACCTCCAAAAGTGTTTTAATGTTGTTGGAATTACGTACAAAGTGTTTCGAAGCACCTCCAAAAGTGTTTGAATGCTGTAGGAATTTCGTACAAAGTGTTTTAAAGCACCTCCAAAAGTGTTTTAATGTTGTTGGAATTACGTACAAAGTGTTTCGAAGCACCTCCAAAAGTGTTTGAATGCTGTAGGAATTTCGTACAAAGTGTTTCGAAGCACCTCCAAAAGTGTTTGAATGTTGTTGGAATTACGTACAAAGTGTTTCGTTGCACCTCCAAAAGTGTTTGAATGCTGTAGGAATTACGTACAAAGTGTTTCATTGCACCTCCAAAAGTGTTTTAATTTAATATTTAATTTAATATTTCATGCGCCACCGCATGAAATTCCCTGACCGGCATGGCAAGCACCGTTTTGGCAAGTACTTATCATGTTGAAACTTTGCTCCGAACACTTGGAAGCGCTACCTGGTAACGCGGAGACGATATTGGGGGATTTGGCCAAAAGGCAAGGTAAATATGCATGGTGAGCAAAAGGCGAGGTAAATATGCATGGTAAACTGCCTCTAGCCCTAAAACTCACTTTTCCGTACGAGCTAGCGGAAAGCGATGTTCGGCACGAATGTTTATCTCCACAAGGCCTATCTTTTGTCCATATACGGCATTTCGATCCGAGGTACGCAAAAGGGCGATATGGCCGATACACGTATTTGACAAAAAGTGTGCACAAAATGCGCCACCGCGCGTAATTCCCTTAACGGCATGGCAAGCACTGTTTTGGCAAGTACTTATCATGTTGAAACTTTGCTCCGAACACTTGCAAGCGCTAACTGGTAACGCGGAGACGATATTGGGGGATTTGGCCAAAAAGCAAGGTTAATATGCATGGTAAGCAAAAGGCGAGGTAAATATGCATGGTAAACTGCCTCTTGCCCAAAAACTCACTTTTCCGTACGAGCTAGCGGAAAGCAATGTTCGGCACGAATGTTTATCGCCGCAAGGCCTATCTTTCGTCAATATACGGCATTTTGGTCTGAGGTACGCAAAAGGGCGATATGGCCGATACACGTATGTGACAAAAAGTGTGCACAAAATGCGTCACCGCGTGAAATTCCCTGACCGGCATGGCAAGCACTGTTTTGGCAAGTACTTATCATGTTGGAACTTTGATCCGAACACTTGGAAGCGCTTACTGGTAACGCGGAGACGATATTCGGGGATTTGGCCAAAAGGCAAGGTTAATATGCGTGGTGAGCAAAAGGCAAGGTTAATATCCATGGTAACTGCGGTATACCCAAAAACTCACTTTTTCGTACGAGCTAGCGGAAAGCAATGTTCGACACGAATGTTTATCTCTACAAGGCTTATCCTTCGTATATATACGGCATTTCGATCCGAGGTACGCAAAAGGGCGATATGGCCGATACACGTATGTGACAAAAAGTGTGCACAAAATGCGCCACCAAGTGTAATTCCCTTAACGGCATGGCAAGCACTGTTTTGGCAAGTACTTATCATGTTGGAACTTTGATCCAAACACTCGGAAGCGCTAACTGGTAACGCGGAGACGATATTCGGGGATTTGGCCAAAAGGCAAGGTTAATATGCGTGGTGAGCAAAAGGCAAGGTTAATATCCATGGTAACTGCGGTATACCCAAAAACTCACTTTTTCGTACGAGCTAGCGGAAAGCAATGTTCGACACGAATGTTTATCTCTACAAGGCTTATCCTTCGTATATATACGGCATTTCGATCCGAGGTACGCAAAAGGGCGATATGGCCGATACACGTATGTGACAAAAAGTGTGCACAAAATGCGCCACCAAGTGTAATTCCCTTAACGGCATGGCAAGCACTGTTTTGGCAAGTACTTATCATGTTGGAACTTTGATCCGAACACTTGGAAGCGCTAACTGGTAACGCGGAGACGATATTCGGGGATTTGGCCAAAAGGCAAGGTTAATATGCATGGTGAGCAAAAGGCAAGGTTAATATCCATGGTAACTGCGGTATACCCAAAAACTCACTTTTTCGTACGAGCTAGCGGAAAGCAATGTTCGACACGAATGTTTATCTCTACAAGGCGTATCCTTCGTATATATACGGCATTTCGATCCGAGGTACGCAAAAGGGCGATATGGCCGATACACGTATGTGACAAAAAGTGTGCACAAAATGCGCCACCGCGTGTAATTCCCTTAACGGCATGGCAAGCACCGTTTTGGCAAGGACTAAACATGTTGGAACTTTGATCCGAACACTTGGAAGCGCTTACTGGTAACGCGGAGACGATATTCGGGGATTTGGCCAAAAGGCAAGGTTAATATGCGTGGTGAGCAAAAGGCAAGGTTAATATCCATGGTAACTGCGGTATACCCAAAAACTCACTTTTTCGTACGAGCTAGCGGAAAGCAATGTTCGACACGAATGTTTATCTCTACAAGGCTTATCCTTCGTATATATACGGCATTTCGATCCGAGGTACGCAAAAGGGCGATATGGCCGATACACGTATGTGACAAAAAGTGTGCACAAAATGCGCCACCGCGTGTAATTCCCTTAACGGCATGGCAAGCACCGTTTTGGCAAGGACTAAACATGTTGGAACTTTGATCCGAACACTTGGAAGCGCTTACTGGTAACGCGGAGACGATATTCGGGGATTTGGCCAAAAGGCAAGGTTAATATGCGTGGTGAGCAAAAGGCAAGGTTAATATCCATGGTAACTGCGGTATACCCAAAAACTCACTTTTTCGTACGAGCTAGCGGAAAGCAATGTTCGACACGAATGTTTATCTCTACAAGGCTTATCCTTCGTATATATACGGCATTTCGATCCGAGGTACGCAAAAGGGCGATATGGCCGATACACGTATGTGACAAAAAGTGTGCACAAAATGCGCCACCAAGTGTAATTCCCTTAACGGCATGGCAAGCACTGTTTTGGCAAGTACTTATCATGTTGGAACTTTGATCCGAACACTTGGAAGCGCTAACTGGTAACGCGGAGACGATATTCGGGGATTTGGCCAAAAGGCAAGGTTAATATGCATGGTGAGCAAAAGGCAAGGTTAATATCCATGGTAACTGCGGTATACCCAAAAACTCACTTTTTCGTACGAGCTAGCGGAAAGCAATGTTCGACACGAATGTTTATCTCTACAAGGCGTATCCTTCGTATATATACGGCATTTCGATCCGAGGTACGCAAAAGGGCGATATGGCCGATACACGTATGTGACAAAAAGTGTGCACAAAATGCGCCACCAAGTGTAATTCCCTTAACGGCATGGCAAGCACTGTTTTGGCAAGTACTTATCATGTTGGAACTTTGATCCGAACACTTGGAAGCGCTAACTGGTAACGCGGAGACGATATTCGGGGATTTGGCCAAAAGGCAAGGTTAATATGCGTGGTGAGCAAAAGGCAAGGTTAATATCCATGGTAACTGCGGTATACCCAAAAACTCACTTTTTCGTACGAGCTAGCGGAAAGCAATGTTCGACACGAATGTTTATCTCTACAAGGCTTATCCTTCGTATATATACGGCATTTCGATCCGAGGTACGCAAAAGGGCGATATGGCCGATACACGTATGTGACAAAAAGTGTGCACAAAATGCGCCACCGCGTGTAATTCCCTTAACGGCATGGCAAGCACCGTTTTGGCAAGGACTAAACATGTTGGAACTTTGATCCGAACACTTGGAAGCGCTTACTGGTAACGCGGAGACGATATTCGGGGATTTGGCCAAAAGGCAAGGTTAATATGCGTGGTGAGCAAAAGGCAAGGTTAATATCCATGGTAACTGCGGTATACCCAAAAACTCACTTTTTCGTACGAGCTAGCGGAAAGCAATGTTCGACACGAATGTTTATCTCTACAAGGCTTATCCTTCGTATATATACGGCATTTCGATCCGAGGTACGCAAAAGGGCGATATGGCCGATACACGTATGTGACAAAAAGTGTGCACAAAATGCGCCACCAAGTGTAATTCCCTTAACGGCATGGCAAGCACTGTTTTGGCAAGTACTTATCATGTTGGAACTTTGATCCGAACACTTGGAAGCGCTAACTGGTAACGCGGAGACGATATTCGGGGATTTGGGCAAAAGGCAAGGTTAATATGCATGGTGAGCAAAAGGCAAGGTTAATATCCATGGTAACTGCGGTATACCCAAAAACTCACTTTTTCGTACGAGCTAGCGGAAAGCAATGTTCGACACGAATGTTTATCTCTACAAGGCGTATCCTTCGTATATATACGGCATTTCGATCCGAGGTACGCAAAAGGGCGATATGGCCGATACACGTATGTGACAAAAAGTGTGCACAAAATGCGCCACCGCGTGTAATTCCCTTAACGGCATGGCAAGCACCGTTTTGGCAAGGACTAAACATGTTGGAACTTTGATCCGAACACTTGGAAGCGCTTACTGGTAACGCGGAGACGATATTCGGGGATTTGGCCAAAAGGCAAGGTTAATATGCGTGGTGAGCAAAAGGCAAGGTTAATATCCATGGTAACTGCGGTATACCCAAAAACTCACTTTTTCGTACGAGCTAGCGGAAAGCAATGTTCGACACGAATGTTTATCTCTACAAGGCTTATCCTTCGTATATATACGGCATTTCGATCCGAGGTACGCAAAAGGGCGATATGGCCGATACACGTATGTGACAAAAAGTGTGCACAAAATGCGCCACCGCGTGTAATTCCCTTAACGGCATGGCAAGCACCGTTTTGGCAAGGACTAAACATGTTGGAACTTTGATCCGAACACTTGGAAGCGCTTACTGGTAACGCGGAGACGATATTCGGGGATTTGGCCAAAAGGCAAGGTTAATATGCGTGGTGAGCAAAAGGCAAGGTTAATATCCATGGTAACTGCGGTATACCCAAAAACTCACTTTTTCGTACGAGCTAGCGGAAAGCAATGTTCGACACGAATGTTTATCTCTACAAGGCTTATCCTTCGTATATATACGGCATTTCGATCCGAGGTACGCAAAAGGGCGATATGGCCGATACACGTATGTGACAAAAAGTGTGCACAAAATGCGCCACCAAGTGTAATTCCCTTAACGGCATGGCAAGCACTGTTTTGGCAAGTACTTATCATGTTGGAACTTTGATCCGAACACTTGGAAGCGCTAACTGGTAACGCGGAGACGATATTCGGGGATTTGGCCAAAAGGCAAGGTTAATATGCGTGGTGAGCAAAAGGCAAGGTTAATATCCATGGTAACTGCGGTATACCCAAAAACTCACTTTTTCGTACGAGCTAGCGGAAAGCAATGTTCGACACGAATGTTTATCTCTACAAGGCTTATCCTTCGTATATATACGGCATTTCGATCCGAGGTACGCAAAAGGGCGATATGGCCGATACACGTATGTGACAAAAAGTGTGCACAAAATGCGCCACCAAGTGTAATTCCCTTAACGGCATAGCAAGCACCGTTTTGGCAAGTACTTATCATGTTGGAACTTTGCTTTGGACACTTGGAAGCGCTACCTGGTAACGCGGAGACGATATTGGGGGATTTGGCCAAAAGGCAAGGTTAATATGCATGGTGAGCAAAAGGCGAGGTAAATATGCATGGTAAACTGCCTCTAGCCCTAAAACTCACTTTTCCGTACGAGCTAGCGGAAAGCGATGTTCGGCACGAATGTTTATCTCCACAAGGCCTATCTTTTGTCCATATACGGCATTTCGATCCGAGGTACGCAAAAGGGCGATATGGCCGATACACGTATGTGACAAAAAGTGTGCACAAAATGCGCCACCGCGTGTACTTCCCGGACCGGCATGGCAAGCACCGTTTTGGCAAGTACTTATCATGTTGGAACTATGATTTGGACACTTGGAAGCGCTAACTATGAACGCGGAGACGATATTCGGGGATTTGGCCAAAAGGCAAGGTTAATATGCATGGTGAGCAAAAGGCGAAGTAAATATGCATGGTAAACTCGTTCTATGTTGTTGGAATTACGTAAAAAGTGCTTCCAAGCACCTTTGAAGATGTTTGGATGATGTTTGAATTACGTAAAAAGTGCTTCCAAGCACCTTTGAAGATGTTTCTATGTTGTTGGAATAACGTATGTGGTGTTCTTCCAAATCTTTATTTTTCTTTATATACTGACGTCTTCGTATCGTGACGTTCGAACTAAACTTTAGTGGCTTTAGTTTAAGTAGTTATTTATTAGTAACTTCTTGGATCTTTCGTAACGCGCTTTTGCTTCAGTTTTGGTTGACTCGCGAAAGATCCTTTTTGCCTCTTTGCCCCTGTCCTTTTATATCTATTCCTATCACTAACACTAGTATCTAACTATAATTCCTATAACTATAAATTCCTATCACTAACACTAGTTACTAGTACTATAATTCCTATAACTTTAATTCCTATAACTATAAACTAAACATTTGCTTAGTGCCTACATAAAGGCGCTACACCTCCCCCCTTTTATAGATGAAAATTATGCTCTTGCGTAGAATTTTCATCATTTAATTAACCTATTCTTATGTACTACGCTAGTTTTATTTGTTACTTTATTTTTTATAGTACAGTTTGGGTTATCGATATTCGTAATTATATATGGACCTATATATAATGGGTCTAGTTTTCTTTTGTTTTCGTTTTTTAAATATACCAGGTCTCCTAGCTTTACTTTAAGTGGATTGATCTTCTGATTTTCTGTTTCCTTTCGATTTTCTTTTCGCTCAACTAGATTTCTCCGCGCCACTTCATTCGATTTTTGTAGCTTGTACTTCATTTCATTATAGTATTCATGGTGGTTGTACACAGGTTCTATTTTTTTTAGCATATCTTGTGGTAAATTAGCTTTTCTTCCAAAAACTAGTTCGAATGGAGTGTAACCGGTATCGGTATGGTTAGTGGTATTGTATGTAAATTCATAATATTTTACCCAGTCGTCCCAATCGTCCCCATGCTCGTTTGTAAATGCTCGTAGGTACTCATTGAGAGCTCTATGGTTTCGTTCAAGCGCTCCCATGGTTTGAGGGTGGTAGGCAGTCGCAAATGTCTGCTTGATTTTCAATAACTCACTTATTTTTTTCAATATTTGATTATTGTATTCCAACCCCTGATCAGATCTAAATTCCACGAATTTTCCATATTTCAATACTACATTTTCTACAAGTGCCTTGGATATGGTGCTCGCCTCTTTATTGCTGGTTGGTATCTGTATTATATATTTTGTCAAGTCACATTGGACCGTTATAATGTATCTGTTGTTATTTACCGTCCTTGGCAATGGACCAACCGTATCAATTGAAATAACTTCGAATGGCTTAGCTGGGGTTGTTGTTACCACTGTTTTTTCTTTAGTGTGTCTGAGAGTTTTGCTTGTCTTGCACCTTTGACAATTTCTTACAAAACTTTTAATTTCCTCTTTCATGTTTTTCCACTTGTAGTTTGCTCTAATTTTTAAATAAAGTCGATATTGGCCTACATGCCCCCCTGAAGGTAGCATGTGATAAGTTCTTAGGATTTCATTAATCTCTTCTCTTTTTGTAATCCACTTGGGTGGAATAAACGCGATAATTTCACAACCGGAAATGGCTCTATTAGCGATTTCCTTTATGGTTTCATACGCATAGTTATTGAATATTTCGTCGTTTAGAGAGATGGCAACTTTATTTCTATTAAATCTTTTCGCTATTGAGCATATTTCTAGAAGAGCAAGCTCGATCGCCTGACTTCCATTTTGGTTATTTGGAATAACGACATTGCCTAATTCTTTGTTGTAATTATGATTACACAGTGAAAGTTTTGTAAAACCTTTGTGCATATTAGTCTGTATTTTTAGTAGCTTGTCAACTTCTGAGGGATTCTCAGTTTGCCAAAATGATGGAGTATTGGTATATTTCTTTTCAAGATGTGCCGTCATTGGCACTGGGATTTCCTCATCATTATTGGTTCTAGTCATTGATCGTGTTTTCACTATTAATGTTTGATTTTCAGGACCATCACTTTGATTTTGTTTTAAAGATTTCAGCTGCTCGGATGTAAAAGTAATTCTTGACAGGGCATCTGCTCCTACGTTGTTTTTTCCCGGAACGTATTCTATTTCAAAATCAAACTCCTCGAGATCTAGCCTCATGCGAGTTAGTTTTGACGTAGGATTTTTCATGTTAAATAGGAAGACTAGGGGTCTATGATCGGTGCGAATCTTGAATTTCCGCCCATAAACGTATGGTTTAAAGTAGTTGACCGCCCAATGTATGGCAGTCAACTCCTTTTCAATGGTAGGCTTATTTCTTTCACCCTTGGTGAAACTTTTAGAAGCGAATGCCACTGGGTGGTCGTCTTCGTGATAGACTTGCGAAAGTATGGCCCCACACGCTGCATCTGAAGCATCTGTGGTGATAATGAACTCTTTTTGGAAATCTGGATACTTCAGAATTGTAGGTGACAATAGTTTGTACCGAAGAGTATCAAAGGCTTCTTGACACTCTTTTGTCCAATCGAAGGATTTCCCTTTTTTTTGTAATTCATTGAGGGGTCTTGCGATTTTTGCAAAATTATGGATAAATTTGCGATAGTAATTACAGAAGGCGACAAATCTTCTGGCGTCTTCTGCATTACATGGTTTGGGGTAATTTTTTATTACTTGAAACTTGGAGTCGTCCGGATATATTCCTATGTCTGTAATTTTGTGTCCCAGATAAGTTACCTCTGTTCTGAAAAATTTACATTTTTCTGGGTTTAGTTTAAGGCTGTACTGCCGTATCCTATCGAATACTTTCTTTAAGTTATCCAGGTGATGATTGACGTTGCATCCTGTGATGATAATATCATCAATATAAACAAACGAGCACTCCGGTGTTAGACCTGCCATAGCTATGGTTATCATCCTTTGGAAACTATTGGGGCTAATGTTTAGTCCGAATGGTAGCCTTTTAAATTGATAATGTCCCGTAGAGGTCGAGAAAGCAGTGTACTTCCTTGATTCTTTTTCTAAAGGGATTTGGTGGAAACCTGACATTAGATCCAATGTTGAAAAGTATTTTGCTCTACCTAGTTGATCTAATATAGAATCGATCCTAGGCAAGGGGAATTTATCTGGGATAATTTTTTTATTTAGTTGACGATAATCTATTACTAGCCTCCATTTTTTTCCTTCATCTGATTTTTTGGGTACAAGGAGTACTGGAGAATTATAAGAAGAGACGGAGTTCTCGATTATGTCATTTTTTAACATCTTATCAACTTGTCGTTTGATTTCCTCCGATTGGGAATGAATCTGCTTATAATTTGGGATGTAACATGGTGATTTATCCTTCAATTGTATTGACTGTGTGTAAAAATTGTTTGTTGTGATTTGATCCTCGTTTATGCAAAAAATGTCGGTATAATTTCCAATTAGTTCTTTTAACTCCTTTTGAATGTACTTTGGAATGTTTTGTGTATCTACTTTATTTAAAATTGTGCTTGTTCTTAGAATTTTATCAGATTCATTGGATTTTCTGCATGTAACGTTATAATTCCTCACCAAATCTATTTGTGGCTTAAACGATCTATTACTGATGAAGATATCTTCTTCGGTTGTGTTTATAAACCGTACAAATTGTTTTTCCTTAGATATTATCGAGTTGCCACAAAATATTCCAGGTCTGATTTCTTCTGCAAAGACTACGCAGTCTTCCTCTATGTTTGGCAGTTTTACCTCTCGTATTATCTCGCTTCTTACTGGTAAGATGAAACCCTCGCTTATATTGTCTTCTATAGGATGACAGATTGTTACCCCATTGAAATTAAAATTAAGAAGCCAATGCTCATAATCAATAACACATTTATATTTTGCGAAAAAATCCCTTCCTAGTATACCATCTGCTCTGATATCTATTTCTTTTGGAATGATGTGAAATATGTGATTAATTGCTTCATTTCCAAATTGTAAGGTGGTGTTTGCTGTAGCTAAAGTGTGAATTGAATGAGTAGTGATACCTGTTAAATTGATTTTATTTTGGGAATGTAATCGGTGGTTTTGTTTTATTTTATTAATTTTGAATAAAGACACGTCTGCGCCAGTGTCTATTATGAGGTCGCTAAACTCATCTGTGGCCATTGCTACTCTAATTTTAATAAAATTATTTGCATTTAAGTTTAATGCTAAGATTGGGAATCTGTAGGCTGCAGGTTGTTCTCTAAAAAAGACGCGTTTTCAATAGCTGCAGCCGAATTTGATGTTTCGTTATTGGCTTGTGTTGTGTAAACTCTATTATGGTTTCTATTTTGGGTTTGTTGCGTGGATCTATTATTGTTATTATGATAGTATTGATTTGAGTATCTATTGTTTTGTTGTCTGTAAGACCTACCAGTACCTCGATATTGTGGTTTACCACTGTAGGTTGTAGTATATTGGTTTGGATTTCTATTGAAGAAGGAACGATTTTGTGGGTGGTTCCTTCTAAAAGAGAGGACTTGCGATGAACCGTTAACTCTTTCACTTTCTAAAACCTTTTCCGTTGCATCCGTAATTTGCGCATATTGCCCTGCTTGTAAAATAATTCTTGTTTCCATCAGTTTTACTTTCTCCACCAATGTTTCTACTCCTCGCTTGACTGCCATTTCATTTGCAATGTTATTTGGTATATTTTGCTTTAAGTACATACATTTTAGCTTTGTACTAAGAGCCTCTACCTCGTCACAGAGTGATTTTGTATCTGTGTAACGGATTGACTTTAACTCGCCTATTATTTTGTCCGGATTTATTTTTTCCTCACAACGAGCTTTAACGTCATTAATTAGCGTGTCAACATCCGTGATGTTGGGTGCTAGCCCTAGTTGTGCCTTTCCCGTCAATCGTGTTTTTAAAAATTGCACTAGAATATTTTTTGGATCCTTGGGGTAGAGTGTTTGTATCAATTTTGCTGATCCAATAAAATTATCAAGGCTTTCTGCTTTACCATCGTAGGGTTGGATCAATGAGGCAGCAACTTTAATATCAAAGTCCTCCATTTTGTTTGGTTTCCACTTGTGTAATGCAATGCAAACTTTCGCTAAGGTCTTGAACTTAAAATGTATTCTGTCTTTTAGATGGATATCTAAGTATGATTTGATAGTATTAAAACAGGTGTTCGTGGAAAGTTCTAGATCTGCAAGTGTATTGGTTGAATCCGTGTTCTCTAATTTAGCAATGAGATTCTGAATATTTAGGAATAATTCGTTGGCTGTGGAGTTATAACTGTCAAGCAAGCACTTGCGAAATTTCTTCTCACCAGGTTTTAATTTTTTTTCAATTTCATGTAATCGGTTTAGCTTCTGAGTTATTTTTGCGAGCATAAGGATTTTCGTAGACGTACTGGGGTTAATTGTAAGATTGTTAGTAAAACTATTTTTGGAAGAAATATTATTATAATAATTTTTTTTTTTTTTTTTATATATATATATGCATGTATAATTTTTTTTTTTTTTTTTTTTTTTTTTTTTTTTTTTTTTTTTTTATATTACAACCATCGATGAAGTAATGCGGAAACCCCAGTTGAACAAGTTACAATTTTATATTCTCTACCTTTTCTCCTGCATTTTTCCCATGGGCGATTCACTTTGTCAAGCTTCGTTGTCTCTGCTGGTAGTAGTTCTCCGTCGTCTCCTGACTATGTTCGTTCGTTGCTCTCGTTGGTTGCCACTTTACTCTCACACACAGATATCCTTTTTCTGCCACGCAATGCATTGCTTCATCGTAGGGTCATCGTAGGGTCATCGTAGGGTCACCATAGGACACACACACCGCACGCAGTATAAAACCAGTAATCGGCACGTGGCAAAATTTATCGTTCGTTGCCGCTTTGCGTTACTTTTATACACGGATATCTTTGATCTGCCACGCACTACAATCTTGGGTTACTCCCATAGACGGATGTCTTTTATCTGCCACTGCATTAGGTTATCGTAAGGTTACGTGGCTAAATTTTTCGTTCGTTGCCGCTTTGCGTTACTTTTGTACACGGATATTTTTTATCTGAAACGCACTACAATCTTGCGTTACTCCCATACACGGATGTCTTTTATCTGCCACTGCATTAGGTTATCGTAAGGTCATCGTTGGGCACACACCGCACGCAGCACAAAGCCACTAATAAGCACGTGGCTAAATTTCTCGTGGCACAGGATTCTTCACTCTGTCACGGTCGCCATGTGGTGTTCTTCCAAATCTTTATTTTTCTTTATATACTGACGTCTTCGTATCGTGACGTTCGAACTAAACTTTAGTGGCTTTAGTTTAAGTAGTTATTTATTAGTAACTTCTTGGATCTTTCGTAACGCGCTTTTGCTTCAGTTTTGGTTGACTCGCGAAAGATCCTTTTTGCCTCTTTGCCCCTGTCCTTTTATATCTATTCCTATCACTAACACTAGTATCTAACTATAATTCCTATAACTATAAATTCCTATCACTAACACTAGTTACTAGTACTATAATTCCTATAACTTTAATTCCTATAACTATAAACTAAACATTTGCTTAGTGCCTACATAAAGGCGCTACACGTAAAAAGTGCTTCCAAGCACCTTTGAAGATATTTCTATGTTGTTGGAATTACGTAAAAAGTGCTTCCAAGCACTTTGAAGATATTTCTATGTTGTTGGAATTACGTAAAAAGTGCTTCCAAGCACCTTTGAAGATATTTCTATGTTGTTGGAATTACGTAAAAAGTGCTTCCATGCACCTTTGAAGATGTTTCTATGTTGTTGGAATTACGTAAAAAGTGCTTCCAAGCACCTTTGAAGATGTTTCTATGTTGTTTTAATTACGTAAAAAGTGCTTCCAAGCACCTTTGAAGATGTTTCTATGTTGTTGGAATTACGTAAAAAGTGCTTCCAAGCACCTTTGAAGATGTTTGGATGTTGTTGGAATTACGTAAAAAGTGCTTCCAAGCACCTTTGAAGATGTTTCTATGTTGTTGGAATTATTTAAAAAGTGCTTCCAAGCACCTTTGAAGATGTTTGGATGTTGTTTGAATTACGTAAAAAGTGCTTCCAAGCACCTTTGAAGATATTTCTATGTTGTTGGAATTACGTAAAAGTGCTTCCAAGCACCTTTGAAGATATTTCTATGTTGTTGGAATTATTTAAAAAGTGCTTCCAAGCACCTTTGAAGATGTTTGGATGTTGTTTGAATTACGTAAAAAGTGCTTCCAAGCACCTTTGAAGATATTTCTATGTTGTTGGAATAACGTAAAAAGTGCTTCCAAGCACCTTTGAAGATATTTCTATGTTGTTGGAATTAAGTAAAAGTGCTTCCAAGCACCTTTGAAGATGTTTCAATGTTGTTGGAATTACGTAAAAAGTGCTTCCAAGCACCTTTGAAGATGTTTCTATGTTGTTGGAATTACGTAAAAAGTGCTTCCAAACACCTTTGAAGATGTTTGGATGATGTTTGAATTACGTAAAAAGTGCTTCCAAGCACCTTTGAAGATCTTTCAATGTTGTTGGTATTACGTAAAAAGTGCTTCCATGCACCTTTTAAGATGTTTCTATGTTGTTGGAATTACGTAAAAAGTGCTTCCAAGCACTTTGAAGATATTTCTATGTTGTTGGAATTACGTAAACAGTGCTTCCAAGCACCTTTGAAGATATTTCTATGTTGTTGGAATTACGTAAAAAGTGCTTCCAAGCACCTTTGAAGATGTTTCTATGTTGTTGGAATTACGTAAAAAGTGCTTCCAAGCACCTTTGAAGATGTTTGGATGTTGTTGGAATTACGTAAAAAGTGCTTCCAAGCACCTTTGAAGATGTTTCTATGTTGTTGGAATTATTTAAAAAGTGCTTCCAAGCACCTTTGAAGATGTTTGGATGTTGTTTGAATTACGTAAAAAGTGCTTCCAAGCACCTTTGAAGATATTTCTATGTTGTTGGAATTACGTAAAAGTGCTTCCAAGCACCTTTGAAGATGTTTCTATGTTGTTGGAATAACGTAAAAAGTGCTTCCAAGCACCTTTGAAGATATTTCTATGTTGTTGGAATAACGTAAAAAGTGCTTCCAAGCACCTTTGAAGATATTTCTATGTTGTTGGAATTACGTAAAAGTGCTTCCAAGCACCTTTGAAGATGTTTGGGTGTTGTTTGAATTACGTAAAAAGTGCTTCCAAGCACCTTTGAAGATCTTTCAATGTTGTTGGAATTACGTAAAAAGTGCTTCCAAGCACCTTTGAAGATATTTCTATGTTGTTGGAATTACGTAAAAAGTGCTTCCAAGCACCTTTAAAGATGTTTGGATGTTGTTGGAATTACGTAAAAAGTGCTTCCAAGCACCTTTGAAGATGTTTCTATGTTGTTGGAATTATTTAAAAAGTGCTTCCAAGCACCTTTGAAGATGTTTGGATGTTGTTTGAATTACGTAAAAAGTGCTTCCAAGCACCTTTGAAGATATTTCTATGTTGTTGGAATTACGTAAAAGTGCTTCCAAGCACCTTTGAAGATATTTCTATGTTGTTGGAATTATTTAAAAAGTGCTTCCAAGCACCTTTGAAGATGTTTGGATGTTGTTTGAATTACGTAAAAAGTGCTTCCAAGCACCTTTGAAGATATTTCTATGTTGTTGGAATAACGTAAAAAGTGCTTCCAAGCACCTTTGAAGATATTTCTATGTTGTTGGAATTAAGTAAAAGTGCTTCCAAGCACCTTTGAAGATGTTTCAATGTTGTTGGAATTACGTAAAAAGTGCTTCCAAGCACCTTTGAAGATGTTTCTATGTTGTTGGAATTACGTAAAAAGTGCTTCCAAGCACCTTTGAAGATATTTCTATGTTGTTGGAATTACGTAAAAAGTGCTTCCAAGCACCTTTGAAGATATTTCTATGTTGTTGGAATTACGTAAAAGTGCTTCCAAGCACCTTTGAAGATGTTTGGATGTTGTTTGAATTACGTAAAAAGTGCTTCCAAGCACCTTTGAAGATCTTTCAATGTTGTTGGAATTACGTAAAAAGTGCTTCCAAGCACCTTTGAAGATGTTTGGATGTTGTTGGAATTACGTAAAAAGTGCTTCCAAGCACCTTTGAAGATATTTCTATGTTGTTGGAATTACGTAAAAGTGCTTCCAAGCACCTTTGAAGATGTTTGGATGTTGTTTGAATTACGTAAAAAGTGCTACCAAGCACCTTTGAAGGTCTTTCAATGTTTTTGGAATTACGTAAAAAGTGCTTCCAAGCACCTTTGAAGATATTTCTATGTTGTTGAAATTACGTAAAAGTGCTTCCAAGCACCTTTGAAGATGTTTGGATGTTGTTTGAATTACGTAAAAAGTGCTTCCAAGCACCTTTGAAGATATTTCTATGTTGTTGGAATAACGTAAAAAGTGCTTCCAAGCACCTTTGAAGATGTTTGGATGTTGTTTGAATTACGTAAAAAGTGCTTCCAAGCACCTTTGAAGATCTTTCAATGTTGTTGGAATTACGTAAAAGTGCTTCCAAGCACCTTTGAAGATGTTTGGATGTTGTTTGAATTACGTAAAAAGTGCTTCCAAGCACCTTTGAAGATCTTTCAATGTTGTTGGAATTACGTAAAAAGTGCTTCCAAGCACCTTTTAAGATGTTTCTATGTTGTTGGAATTACGTAAAAAATGCTTCCAATCACCTTTGAAGATGGTTCTATGTCGTGGGAATTACGTAAAAAGTGCTTCCAAGCACCTTTGAAGATGTTTGGATGTTGTTTGAATTACGTAAAAAGTGCTACCAAGCACCTTTGAAGGTCTTTCAATGTTTTTGGAATTACGTAAAAAGTGCTTCCAAGCACCTTTGAAGATATTTCTATGTTGTTGGAATTACGTAAAAGTGCTTCCAAGCACCTTTGAAGATGTTTGGATGTTGTTTGAATTACGTAAAAAGTGCTTCCAAGCACCTTTGAAGATCTTTCAATGTTGTTGGAATTACGTAAAAAGTGCTTCCAAGCACCTTTGAAGATGTTTGGATGTTGTTTGAATTACGTAAAAAGTGCTTCCAAGCACCTTTGAAGATATTTCTATGTTGTTGGAATTACGTAAAAGTGCTTCCAAGCACCTTTGAAGATATTTCTATGTTGTTGGAATTATTTAAAAAGTGCTTCCAAGCACCTTTGAAGATGTTTGGATGTTGTTTGAATTACGTAAAAAGTGCTTCCAAGCACCTTTGAAGATATTTCTATGTTGTTGGAATTAAGTAAAAGTGCTTCCAAGCACCTTTGAAGATGTTTCAATGTTGTTGGAATTACGTAAAAAGTGCTTCCATGCACCTTTGAAGATGTTTCTATGTTGTTGGAATTACGGAATAAGTGCTTCCAAGCACCTTTGAAGATGTTTCTATGTTGTTGGAATTACGGAATAAGTGCTTCCAAGCACCTTTGAAGATGTTTCTATGTTGTTGGAATTACGTAAAAAGTGCTTCCAAGCACCTTTGAAGATGTTTGGATGATGTTTGAATTACGTAAAAAGTGCTTCCAAGCACCTTTGAAGATCTTTCAATGTTGTTGGTATTACGTAAAAAGTGCTTCCATGCACCTTTTAAGATGTTTCTATGTTGTTGGAATTACGTAAAAAATGCTTCCAATCACCTTTGAAGATGGTTCTATGTCGTGGGAATTACGTAAAAAGTGCTTCCAAGCACCTTTGAAGATGTTTGGATGTTGTTTGAATTACGTAAAAAGTGCTACCAAGCACCTTTGAAGGTCTTTCAATGTTTTTGGAATTACGTAAAAAGTGCTTCCAAGCACCTTTGAAGATATTTCTATGTTGTTGGAATTACGTAAAAAGTGCTTCCAAGCACCTTTGAAGATATTTCTATGTTGTTGGAATTACGTAAAAGTGCTTCCAAGCACCTTTGAAGATGTTTGGATGTTGTTTGAATTACGTAAAAAGTGCTACCAAGCACCTTTGAAGGTCTTTCAATGTTGTTGGAATTACGTAAAAAGTGCTTCCAAGCACCTTTGAAGATATTTCTATGTTGTTGGAATTACGTAAAAAGTGCTTCCAAGCACCTTTGAAGATATTTCTATGTTGTTGGAATTACGTAAAAAGTGCTTCCAAGCACCTTTGAAGATGTTTGGATGTTGTTTGAATTACGTAAAAAGTGCTTCCAAGCACCTTTGAAGATATTTCTATGTTGTTGGAATTACGTAAAAAGTGCTTCCAAGCACCTTTGAAGATATTTCTATGTTGTTGGAATTACGTAAAAGTGCTTCCAAGCACCTTTGAAGATGTTTGGATGTTGTTTGAATTACGTAAAAAGTGCTTCCAAGCACCTTTGAAGATCTTTCAATGTTGTTGGAATTACGTAAAAAGTGCTTCCAAGCACCTTTGAAGATGTTTGGATGTTGTTGGAATTACGTAAAAAGTGCTTCCAAGCACCTTTGAAGATATTTCTATGTTGTTGGAATTACGTAAAAGTGCTTCCAAGCACCTTTGAAGATGTTTGGATGTTGTTTGAATTACGTAAAAAGTGCTACCAAGCACCTTTGAAGGTCTTTCAATGTTTTTGGAATTACGTAAAAAGTGCTTCCATGCACCTTTTAAGATGGTTCTATGTCGTGGGAATTACGTAAAAAGTGCTTCCAAGCACCTTTGAAGATATTTCTATGTTGTTGGAATTACGTAGAAAGTGCTTCCAAGCACCTTTGAAGATGTTTGGATGTTGTTTGAATTACGTAAAAAGTGCTTCCAAGCACCTTTGAAGATATTTCTATGTTGTTGGAATTACGTAAAAGTGCTTCCAAGCACCTTTGAAGATGTTTGGATGTTGTTTGAATTACATAAAAAGAGCTTCCAAGCACCTTTGAAGATCTTTCAATGTTGTTGGAATTACGTAAAAAGTGCTTCCAAGCACCTTTGAAGATGTTTGGATGTTGTTGGAATTACGTAAAAAGTGCTTCCAAGCACCTTTGAAGATATTTCTATGTTGTTGGAATTACGTAAAAGTGCTTCCAAGCACCTTTGAAGATGTTTGGATGTTGTTTGAATTACGTAAAAAGTGCTTCCAAGCACCTTTGAAGATCTTTCAATGTTGTTGGAATTACGTAAAAAGTGCTTCCAAGCACCTTTGAAGATGTTTGGATGTTGTTGGAATTACGTAAAAAGTGCTTCCAAGCACCTTTGAAGATATTTCTATGTTGTTGGAATTACGTAGAAAGTGCTTCCAAGCACCTTTGAAGATGTTTGGATGTTGTTTGAATTACGTAAAAGTGCTTCCAAGCACCTTTGAAGATGTTTGGATGTTGTTTGAATTACGTAAAAGTGCTTCCAAGCACCTTTGAAGATGTTTGGATGTTGTTTGAATTACGTAAAAAGTGCTTCCAAGCACCTTTGAAGATGTTTCTACGTTGTTGGAATTACATAAAAAGTGCTTCCAAGCACCTTTGAAGATATTTCTATGTTGTTGGAATTACGTAAAAAGTGCTTCCAAGCACCGTTGAAGATGTTTGGATGTTGTTGGAATTACGTAAAAAGTGCTTCCAAGCACCTTTGAAGATCTTTCAATGTTGTTGGAATTACGTAAAAAGTGCTTCCAAGCACCTTTGAAGATATTTCTATGTTGTTGGAATTACGTAAAAAGTGCTTCCAAGCACCTTTGAAGATGTTTGGATGTTGTTTGAATTACGTAAAAGTGCTTCCAAGCACCTTTGAAGATGTTTGGATGTTGTTTGAATTACGTAAAAAGTGCTTCCAAGCACCTTTGAAGATATTTCTATGTTGTTGGAATTACGTAAAAAGTGCTTCCAAGCACCTTTGAAGATCTTTCTATGTTGTTGGAATTACGTAAAAAGTGCTTCCAAGCACCTTTGAAGATGTTTGGATGTTGTTTGAATTACGTAAAAGTGCTTCCAAGCACCTTTGAAGATGTTTGGATGTTGTTTGAATTACGTAAAAGTGCTTCCAAGCACCTTTGAAGATATTTCTATGTTGTTGGAATTACGTAAAAAGTGCTTCCAAGCACCTTTGAAGATATTTCTATGTTGTTGGAATTACGTAAAAGTGCTTCCAAGCACCTTTGAAGATGTTTGGATGTTGTTTGAATTACGTAAAAGTGCTTCCAAGCACCTTTGAAGATGTTTGGATGTTGTTTGAATTACGTAAAAGTGCTTCCAAGCACCTTTGAAGATATTTCTATGTTGTTGGAATTACGTAAAAAGTGCTTCCAAGCACCTTTGAAGATATTTCTATGTTGTTGGAATTACGTAAAAGTGCTTCCAAGCACCTTTGAAGATGTTTGGATGTTGTTTGAATTACGTAAAAAGTGCTTCCAAGCACCTTTGAAGATCTTTCAATGTTGTTGGAATTACGTAAAAAGTGCTTCCAAGCACCTTTGAAGATGTTTGGATGTTGTTTGAATTACGTAAAAGTGCTTCCAAGCACCTTTGAAGATGTTTGGATGTTGTTTGAATTACGTAAAAAGTGCTTCCAAGCACCTTTGAAGATCTTTCAATGTTGTTGGAATTACGTAAAAAGTGCTTCCAAGCACCTTTGAAGATGTTTGGATGTTGTTGGAATTACGAAAAAAGTGCTTCCAAGCACCTTTGAAGATATTTCTATGTTGTTGGAATTACGTAAAAGTGCTTCCAAGCACCTTTGAAGATATTTCTATGTTGTTGGAATTACGTAAAAAGTGCTTCCAAGCACCTTTGAAGATGTTTGGATGTTGTTTGAATTACGTAAAAGTGCTTCCAAGCACCTTTGAAGATGTTTGGATGTTGTTTGAATTACGTAAAAGTGCTTCCAAGCACCTTTGAAGATATTTCTATGTTGTTGGAATTACGTAAAAAGTGCTTCCAAGCACCTTTGAAGATGTTTGGATGTTGTTGGAATTACGTAAAAAGTGCTTCCAAGCACCTTTGAAGATATTTCTATGTTGTTGGAATTACGTAAAAAGTGCTTCCAAGCACCTTTGAAGATGTTTGGATGTTGTTTGAATTACGTAAAAAGTGCTTCCAAGCACCTTTGAAGATATTTCTATGTTGTTGGAATTACGTAAAAAGTGCTTCCAAGCACCTTTGAAGATATTTCTATGTTGTTGGAATTACGTAAAAGTGCTTCCAAGCACCTTTGAAGATGTTTGGATGTTGTTTGAATTACGTAAAAAGTGCTTCAAAGCACCTTTGAAGATCTTTCAATGTTGTTGGAATTACGTAAAAAGTGCTTCCAAGCACCTTTGAAGATGTTTGGATGTTGTTGGAATTACGTAAAAAGTGCTTCCAAGCACCTTTGAAGATATTTCTATGTTGTTGGAATTACGTAAAAGTGCTTCCAAGCACCTTTGAAGATGTTTGGATGTTGTTTGAATTACGTAAAAAGTGCTACCAAGCACCTTTGAAGGTCTTTCAATGTTTTTGGAATTACGTAAAAAGTGCTTCCATGCACCTTTTAAGATGGTTCTATGTCGTGGGAATTACGTAAAAAGTGCTTCCAAGCACCTTTGAAGATATTTCTATATTGTTGGAATTACGTAGAAAGTGCTTCCAAGCACCTTTGAAGATGTTTGGATGTTGTTTGAATTACGTAAAAAGTGCTTCCAAGCACCTTTGAAGATATTTCTATGTTGTTGGAATTACGTAAAAGTGCTTCCAAGCACCTTTGAAGATGTTTGGATGTTGTTTGAATTACGTAAAAAGAGCTTCCAAGCACCTTTGAAGATCTTTCAATGTTGTTGGAATTACGTAAAAAGTGCTTCCAAGCACCTTTGAAGATGTTTGGATGTTGTTGGAATTACGTAAAAAGTGCTTCCAAGCACCTTTGAAGATATTTCTATGTTGTTGGAATTACGTAAAAGTGCTTCCAAGCACCTTTGAAGATGTTTGGATGTTGTTTGAATTACGTAAAAAGTGCTTCCAAGCACCTTTGAAGATCTTTCAATGTTGTTGGAATTACGTAAAAAGTGCTTCCAAGCACCTTTGAAGATGTTTGGATGTTGTTGGAATTACGTAAAAAGTGCTTCCAAGCACCTTTGAAGATATTTCTATGTTGTTGGAATTACGTAGAAAGTGCTTCCAAGCACCTTTGAAGATGTTTGGATGTTGTTTGAATTACGTAAAAGTGCTTCCAAGCACCTTTGAAGATGTTTGGATGTTGTTTGAATTACGTAAAAGTGCTTCCAAGCACCTTTGAAGATGTTTGGATGTTGTTTGAATTACGTAAAAAGTGCTTCCAAGCACCTTTGAAGATGTTTCTACGTTGTTGGAATTACATAAAAAGTGCTTCCAAGCACCTTTGAAGATATTTCTATGTTGTTGGAATTACGTAAAAAGTGCTTCCAAGCACCTTTGAAGATGTTTGGATGTTGTTTGAATTACGTAAAAAGTGCTTCCAAGCACCTTTGAAGATCTTTCAATGTTGTTGGAATTACGTAAAAAGTGCTTCCAAGCACCTTTGAAGATATTTCTATGTTGTTGGAATTACGTAAAAAGTGCTTCCAAGCACCTTTGAAGATGTTTGGATGTTGTTTGAATTACGTAAAAGTGCTTCCAAGCACCTTTGAAGATGTTTGGATGTTGTTTGAATTACGTAAAAAGTGCTTCCAAGCACCTTTGAAGATATTTCTATGTTGTTGGAATTACGTAAAAAGTGCTTCCAAGCACCTTTGAAGATCTTTCTATGTTGTTGGAATTACGTAAAAAGTGCTTCCAAGCACCTTTGAAGATGTTTGGATGTTGTTTGAATTACGTAAAAGTGCTTCCAAGCACCTTTGAAGATGTTTGGATGTTGTTTGAATTACGTAAAAGTGCTTCCAAGCACCTTTGAAGATATTTCTATGTTGTTGGAATTACGTAAAAAGTGCTTCCAAGCACCTTTGAAGATATTTCTATGTTGTTGGAATTACGTAAAAAGTGCTTCCAAGCACCTTTGAAGATGTTTGGATGTTGTTTGAATTACGTAAAAGTGCTTCCAAGCACCTTTGAAGATATTTTGGCAACCAACTGGTTTGGCTGTGCCATGGATGCCGGGATTTTAAAGCCAAGGGCATGTTTCCTTTGATCCGTGAAATAGACTCCCGGCTCACGGAAATTAAAAATGAACTTCTTAACGGTCTGAAAAGTGAGATGGCGTCCGAAATTCATAAACAACTGACCGGCTTCATCAACACCACCGTCTCCACCACCACCAACGCGCCTGCCGTATACCCTTCATCCGACCTGAATCCAAGGCTCAACTTTAACCAGATTAACACCACCGATTGAAACACGCCACTGAACGCGCCTAAACGTAGGCTCGTTGATCGATCACCGCCACCGTTACTAACAGGCACAGCGGACATCACCTCTCCATCGCTTGCGATCAGAACTATACCTGTCCCCGAGAGAGAACCTAAGTGTTGGCTCTTTCTAACACGCATTGCACCTGATGTAACAAAACAGCAAGTCGAGACAATGGTACAAAAGCACGTGGGGACCGAGGACACCGCCGTTTACTCCCTTCTTCCCCGGCTTCGTGAACCTTCGACTATCACCTACGTTTCCTTCAAAATCGGTTTGCCTTTATGCTTGCGTGAGAAGGCACTTAATCCTGAAACCTGGCCGAACGGTCTCGTATTTCGCGAATTCGTTGATCGTCGCCTAAACTCGGCAAATTTTTGGCGTCCTACGCCGAACCTACATCCGCAACCGTCTCAGCACCAAACTCCTCAAGTCACTGCACTACGCACAGAAACACAACCCACCGTACCACACGAACTTCACGTTTAACTGGTCACCAAACGAAACACATTTCACAACCCACCATCTACTACCAGAATGTGAGAGGCCTTAGAACTAAAACCGCCGAACTGAGATTAGCTGTGTCTGAGTGCGAGTATGATATTGTGTCCTTTACTGAAACGTGGCTCGACGATGCGATTCCATCCCAGATGATATTCCCATCTCAACCGACCTATGGTTACTCAGTGTACCGTACCGACCGGAGTGTAATGAATAGCACTCGCTCGCGGGGTGGAGGCGTGCTAATTGCAGTTTCATCGAAACTAAAATCTCAAGAGTGTCCCGCCGCTGTCCGATCTCTCGAAATGATCTGGGTGAAAATTCATCTCGACAAGGGGGTGCTCTACCTAGGGACTGTTTATATCCCACCATATTTAAGCAACAATTACGGAACACTACGCGATTTATGTCTTTCAATCGAAGCAGTTGTCAGCAAATTGAATTCCAATGATCGCCTCATCATTCTAGGGGATTTTAATCAACAAAACCTGATGAACAACAGACCGTTTAATGACATTGTTGACCAATTTGCACTGAATCAGGTCAACAACATTTATAACTCACATGGCAGGGTGTTGGACCTAGTCCTAGCGGACGACAATACTTCCCCACTTCTACATGTACTTGAGCCACCTGAACCTATGATGCCGGTCGACATGTATCATCCACCCATAGCCATTCAATGTAAATTTGGAACGGTGTTCAAACGTAGTAGCTCAGATGGCACAGCTCAGGATCTGGACTTCTACCGCGCAAATTTTAATCACATAAACACTATTATCTCGGGCTTCAACTGGAGCGACCTGTACCGATCTAACATCACTGTAGACGAAGCAGTAAAAATATTCAACGAGAAGCTTACCGGCATATTTATGGAAACAGTACCACGTCAAAAGCGGCCAAATCATCCTCCCTGGTCGACCAATGGTCTAAGAATAATTAAACGTCATAAGAAGGCTGCTATCAGACACTATCACTACAGATCAACTTATCTTAATCGCTGCAGAGCATCTGTTTTAAGCCGAGAATACCGCTCACTAAACCGGTCATTGCACAAATCTTATGTCAATCGTATTCAACACAGCCTCCGACGCAACCCGAAGCGATTCTGGTCTTTCATCAAAACGAAGTCGAAGAAACAGCTACCTTCTTTCATGACATATAATGAAACTACTGCCAGCACCGAAAAAGATATTGCCGACCTATTCGCGTCACGATTTTTTGATGTATTTGACCAACGCTCGCCGAATGAGGATGATATACTGAATGCCACACGTGACACGCCATTAAACATGCTCAACATTCAGAATATTGTCATAGACGAGGAATCAGTGATAGCCGCTCTACGGAAGCTGAACAAATCATATTATCCGGGACCGGACGGCATTCCTTCCGTAGCTCTAGTCATGTGCGGGAGTAGTCTGGCTCCCCATCTCGCCCGCTTATTCCGTCTGTCTTTTCTCCAAAGCACTGTACCAAAGATTTGGAAAACCTCCTCAATGGTACCTATCCATAAGAAAGGCGATCTCAACGTTGCATCTAATTATCGAGGCGTAACATCTCTCACCGCATGTGCCAAAACAATTGAAATACTTATATATAACGCACTGATTAATCCGTCCGCGACGTACATCTCTTCGGCTCAACATGGGTTCATGCCTAAACGCTCTACTTCTACAAATTTAGTAGAATTTGTTTCAGAATGTATGAGTAGCATGGACAAGGGCAAGCAGATTGATTGCATTTACACAGACCTGAAAGCCGCCTTCGATAGTGTATCTGTAGATATACTATTAGCTAAGCTAGATAGGCTCGGCATGTCAGAAGCAATCCTGCTATGGTTCCGCTCCTACCTAAAAAACCGGGTGTATTACGTCAGCTATGGTAGATCTCGTTCTAACGCTTTCCTGTCCACGTCCGGAGTTCCGCAGGGCAGCAACTTAGGACCATTGTTGTTTTCGTTATTTATTAACGATCTGTGCTACGTTTTACCGACCGAGAATTTCCTCATGTACGCAGATGATGTGAAACTCTTCCAGCCAATGAGTTGCGCTAATGATCGTGATAGCTTGCAGCAGTGTTTAGATAAGTTTATCGACTGGTGTGACCGTAATTTCCTAGTCATTTGTGTTGAGAAATGCTCTGTGATATCATTTACTCGTCTAAAAAAGCCTGTACATGCTGACTATAGAATAAGACAAGCTATTATAACGCGTACCGACCGAATCCGTGATCTAGGTGTCCTTTTAGATAATAAGTTAACCTTTTTACCACACTATGACAACATTTTAAAGAAAGCTAATAGGACATAAGGGCTAGTTAGGAAAATGACATCTGATTTTAGTGACCCTCTATGTTTAAAAACTATCTATTGCAGCCTTGTTAGATCAATATTAGAATTCGGTTCTGTAGTGTGGAGTCCAAGTGTCGCGTCCTGGACAAATCGGCTTGAGGCTATACAAAAAAGAATGACTAGGTATGCCATAAACCTTTTACATTGGCCCAATAGCAATGACATACCATACTCTACACGTTGTCTGCTGTTAGGGATAGAAACACTTGAGAGAAGGAGAGAAAAAGCCAAGGCTATGTTCATGTTAAAACTGTTAAAAGGTGAAATCGACGCCCCGAACCTACTGCAAAAAGTCGGTATCCAAGTCCCACGTCCAACCGCTAGACATTACACCTTATTGATGACATCGCGGCATAACAACCAGTATGCCAGCAATGAGCCTATTTCTGCGATGATAACTAGCTTTAACAGAGTGTACCACAGCCTCGACTTCAATAGAAACACTCATGAGTTGTTTGAGGAATTAAGACACGTGTCCAGATGAGTCCTTGTTATATCACGTCCAGTAAATAACCATTTTAAATGTAACTATGTCTTGTGAAGCCCACGGAGGCCGACAAGTGTCTTAAACAAACAAATAAACAAATAAACAAATTTCTATGTTGTTGGAATTACGTAAAAAGTGCTTCCAAGCACCTTTGAAGATATTTCTATGTTGTTGGAATTACGTAAAAGTGCTTCCAAGCACCTTTGAAGATGTTTGGATGTTGTTTGAATTACGTAAAAAGTGCTTCCAAGCACCTTTGAAGATGTTTCTACGTTGTTGGAATTACATAAAAAGTGCTTCCAAGCACCTTTGAAGATATTTCTATGTTGTTGGAATTACGTAAAAAGTGCTTCCAAGCACCGTTGAAGATGTTTGGATGTTGTTGGAATTACGTAAAAAGTGCTTCCAAGCACCTTTGAAGATCTTTCAATGTTGTTGGAATTACGTAAAAAGTGCTTCCAAGCACCTTTGAAGATATTTCTATGTTGTTGGAATTACGTAAAAAGTGCTTCCAAGCACCTTTGAAGATATTTCTATGTTGTTGGAATTACGTAAAAGTGCTTCCAAGCACCTTTGAAGATGTTTGGATGTTGTTTGAATTACGTAAAAAGTGCTTCCAAGCACCTTTGAAGATCTTTCAATGTTGTTGGAATTACGTAAAAAGTGCTTCCAAGCACCTTTGAAGATGTTTGGATGTTGTTTGAATTACGTAAAAAGTGCTTCCAAGCACCTTTGAAGATATTTCTATGTTGTTGGAATTACGTAAAAAGTGCTTCCAAGCACCTTTGAAGATATTTCTATGTTGTTGGAATTACGTAAAAGTGCTTCCAAGCACCTTTGAAGATATTTCAATGTTGTTGGAATTACGTAAAAAGTGCTTCCAAGCACCTTTTAAGATGTTTGGATGTTGTTGGAATTACGTAAAAAGTGCTTCCAAGCACCTTTGAAGATGTTTGGATGTTGTTGGAATTACGTAAAAAGTGCTTCCAAGCACCTTTGAAGATATTTCTATGTTGTTGGAATTACGTAAAAAGTGCTTCCAAGCACCTTTGAAGATATTTCTATGTTGTTGGAATTACATAAAAGTGCTTCCAAGCACCTTTGAAGATGTTTCTATGTTGTTGGAATTACGTAAAAAGTGCTTCGAAGCACCTACAATGTCGTTTGGATGATGTTGGAATTACGTAAAAAGTGCTTCGAAGCACCTACAATGTCGTTTGGATGATGCTGGAATTACGTAAAAAGTGCTTCGAAGCACCGACAATGTCGTTTGGATGATGTTGGAATTACGTAAAAAGTGCTTCGAAGCACCGACAATGTCGTTTGGATGATGTTGGAATTACGTAAAAAGTGCTGCGTAAAAAGTTCGTGCCGAACATTTTTTTCCGCTAGCTCGTACGGAAAAGTGAGTTTTTTGGTATACGGCAGTTTGCCATGCATATTTACCTCGCCTTTTGCTCACCATGCATATTAACCTTGCCTTTCCCCCTTGCCCTCTCAACGGTGCGAAAGTGAGGAAGTGGGTTGTAGAGGAAGGGAGGTGGTCGTGGCTGGGGTCTTGCACTACCCACGGGGGGTACCTGGGCATCTGCTGGGCTTAAAACACCGTTACCACCAGCGTTCCCTTAATCTAGGGCCAAAAAACTGCTTGTTGGGACAGAAAATTTAATTTGTTCCCCATTGACAGAAATTTAAATTTTTGTGGGACTAAAGTTGTTCACTCATTATTTCGTAAGTTTTACTTCGATTCACTTGCGGTTTTCAGCAAAATTTTCTTTAATTTTTCCGCGTCATTTGCAAACTCAAACGACCGCAAAATCGTGAAAAACTTTTCCGAGAATTTTCCTACTTGTAAGCTACCTTGAGCTGTTTTTGCCATACTTAGGTGCAAACCATGAATCACCGATAACTCCACTTTGGAGGCAAGCAACCGCCTTAACCCTGCGTATTTTTTTGTTTGGCATATCACGCACTAATTATGAATGTTCTACGTCAACTTGCTATCTCTTCTTCAACTTGCCGGTATTCTTGGTAAAAATCCCATTTCATTAGTTTAAGGACGCATTTTGCTCTATGTTTCACTAATAGCTTCGCGCCTGGACTTGCTGATTTTTTGCTAACATTTTTCCTAAATTGTCCCATTCAAGACTATTCTAATTCATTACTTTTTTTGTCGCTCAGTTGCAAACCGTCCGAGTAAAAATTCATGAAAGGTACCTAACCTTGGTACACACAGTGTACGCCAAGAACGATCAGCAGGCCATATGACCAACTTGCAGCTCTCTGACCAGGTTGTCCCCATGTAATGAGAGTTTCGTATACGCAAATCTAATTTAAAAATAATTTTCGCTTAACAGCTATCTCATAGCATCTGGGCGGTATGCGTGGTTCAAGTGTGATTTTGGCAAGTGCCGGCCAAGGCGCATTTTGTGCACTTTTTTTGTCACATACGTGTATCGGCCATATCCCCCTTTTTCGTACCTCGGATCGAAATGCCGTATATGGACGAAAGATAGGCCTCGTGGCGAAAAACATTCGTGCAAAACATTGCTTTCTGCTGGCTCCTACGGAAAAAAGAGTTTTTGGGCAAAAGGCATTTTACCATGCATATTTACTTCGCCTTTTGCTAACCATGCATATTAACCTTGCCTTTTGCCCAAATCCCCGAATATCGTCTCCGCGTTACCAGTTAGCGCTTCCAAGTGTCCAAAGCAAAGTTCCAACATGATAAGTACTTGCCAAAACAGTGCTTGCCATGCCGTTAAGAGAATTACACTTGGTGGCGCATTTTGTGCACACTTTTTGTCACATACGTGTATCGGCCATATTGCCCTTTTGCGTACCTCGGATCGAAATGCCATGTATGGACGAAAGATAGTCCTTGAGACGATAAACATTCGTGCGAAACATTGCTTTCCGCTAGCTCGTACGGAAAAGTGAGTTTTAGGGCTAGAGGCAGTTTACCATGCATATTTACCTCGCCTTTTGCTCACCATGCATATTAACCTTGCCTTTTGGCCAAATCCCCGAATATCGTCTCCGCGTTACCAGTAAGCGCTTCCAAGTGTTCGGATCAAAGTTCCAACATGTTAAGTCCTTGCCAAAACGGTGCTTGCCATGCCGTTAAGGGAATTACACGCGGTGGCGCATTTTGTGCACACTTTTTGTCACATACGTGTATCGGCCATATCGCCCTTTTGCGTACCTCGGATCGAAATGCCGTATATATACGAAGGATAAGCCTTGTAGAGATAAACATTCGTGTCGAACATTGCTTTCCGCTAGCTCGTACGAAAAAGTGAGTTTTTGAGTATACCGCAGTTACCATGGATATTAACCTTGCCTTTTGCTCACCATGCATATTAACCTTGCCTTTTGGCCAAATCCCCGAATATCGTCTCCGCGTTACCAGTTAGCGCTTCCAAGTGTTCGGATCAAAGTTCCAACATGATAAGTACTTGCCAAAACAGTGCTTGCCATGCCGTTAAGGGAATTACACTTGGTGGCGCATTTTGTGCACACTTTTTGTCACATACGTGTATCGGCCATATCGCCCTTTTGCGTACCTCGGATCGAAATGCCGTATATATACGAAGGATAAGCCTTGTAGAGATAAACATTCGTGTCGAACATTGCTTTCCGCTAGCTCGTACGAAAAAGTGAGTTTTTGGGTATACCGCAGTTACCATGGATATTAACCTTGCCTTTTGCTCACCATGCATATTAACCTTGCCTTTTGGCCAAATCCCCCAATATCGTCTCCGCGTTACCAGTTAGCGCTTCCAAGTGTTCGGATCAAAGTTCCAACATGATAAGTACTTGCCAAAACAGTGCTTGCCATGCCGTTAAGGGAATTAAACTTGGTGGCGCATTTTGTGCACACTTTTTGTCACATACGTGTATCGGCCATATTGCCCTTTTGCGTACCTCGGATCGAAATGCCATGTATGGACGAAAGATAGTCCTTGAGACGATAAACATTCGTGCGAAACATTGCTTTCCGCTAGCTCGTACGGAAAAGTGAATTTTTGGGCAAGAGGCAGTTTACCATGCATATTTACCTCGCCTTTTGCTCACCATGCATATTAACCTTGCCTTTTGGCCAAATCCCCGAATATCGTCTCCGCGTTACCAGTTAGCGCTTCCAAGTGTTCGGATCAAAGTTCCAACATGTTAAGTCCTTGCCAAAACGGTGCTTGCCATGCCGGTCCGGGAATTACACTTGGTGGCGCATTTTGTGCACGCTTTTTGTCACATACGTGTATCGGCCATATCGCCCTTTTGCGTACCTCGGACCGAAATGCCGCATATGGACGAAAGATAGGCCTTGCGGCGATAAACATTCGTGCGGAACATTGCTTTCCGCTAGCTCGTACGGAAAAGTGAATTTTTGGGCAAGAGGCAGTTTACCATGCATATTTACCTCGCCTTTTGCTCACCATGCATATTAACCTTGCCTTTTGGCCAAATCCCCGAATATCGTCTCCGCGTTACCAGTTAGCGCTTCCAAGTGTCCAAAGCAAAGTTCCAACATGATAAGTACTTGCCAAAACAGTGCTTGCCATGCCGGTTCGGGAATAAATCGCGGTAGCGCATTTTGTGCACACTTTTGTCACATACGTGTATCGGCCATATCGCCCTTTTGCGTACCTCGGATCGAAATGCCTTATAAAGACGAAAGATAGGCCTTGTAGCGACAAACATTCAGGCCATACATTGCTTTCCGCTAGCGGAAAAGTGAGTTTTTGGGCAAGAGGCAGTTTACCATGCATATTTACCTCGCCTTTTGCTCACCATGCATATAAACCTTGCCTTTCGCCCTTGCCCACTCAACGGTGCGGCGGTGAGGGGGTGTGTTGGGAAGGAAGTTTGGTGGTCGTGGCTGGGGTCCTGCACTACCCACGGGGTGTACCTGGGCATCGGCTGGGCTCAAAACACCGTTACCACCAACGTTCCCTTAATATTGGGCCGAAAAACTGCTTGTTGGGACAGAAATTTTATTTTATCCCCATTGACAGGAATTTAATTTTTTCCCCATTGACAGAAATTTAATTTTATCCCCATTGACAGAAAAATTAATTTTTCTGGTACTGAAGTTTTTCACTCATTGTTTCGTCGGTTTTGCTTCGATCCACTTGCGGTTTGCGCAAAAAATTTTGTTTTATTATTCCGCGTCTTTTGCAAACTCACAAGACTGTAAAATCGTGAAAAAATTTTCCTAGAATTTTCCGACTAACAAGTTATCAAAAAGTTTTTCACTCACTGTGTGGTCAATTTTCCTCCGATTTGTTCGCAGTTTGCAAAGAAAATTTTCTTGTATTGTTCCGAGTCGTTTGACATCCCACACGACCGCAAAATCGTGAAAAAAATTTCCACGAATTTTCCGACATGAGAGGTACCTTAAGCTGTTTTGACCGTACTTGGGTGCATACCATGAATCATCGATAACTCCACTTTGGAGGCAAGCAACCGCCTTGGCCCGCATCACTTTTTTGTTTATTATGCCACGACAAACCTAAAAATATTCACTTCTAGTTTTCTTTCTCATACCGCCTCGATGCTATTCTCGGTCCAAGCGCCATTTCCAGCGACTTGGTACCCAAGTTTCTCCATATTTGCTTAATAGCTTCGCACAGCTACATGCCAATATTTTATTTCTAATTTTAATTATCAGAACCATTTAAGACCTTTGGAAATTAGTGACTCACTTATCGCTCAGTGTCATACAGGCTGAGCAATAATTCATGAAAGGTACCTAACCTTGATACAAAAGTGGTCGGTATAAACCATCAACCAACCATATGACCGACTTGCAGCCCTCTGACCGGGTTGTCCCTAAGTAAAAAAAGATGCGTCTCCGTCCGCCCAAGTTTATAATATACTACGATAAGCCGCTATCTTATACCACCTGGCCGCTATTCGTGATTCAAGGGTGATTTTGACCAACTGTCGGGATAGACGCATTTTGTGCACACTTTTTGTCACATACGTGTATCGGCCATATCGCCCTTTTGCGTACCTCGGATCGAAATGCCTTGTATGTACGAAAGATAGGCCTTGTGGCGATAATCATTCGTGCTGAACATTGCTTTCCGCTAGCTCATACGGAAAAGTGAGTTTTTGGGCAAAAGGCAGTTTACCATGCCTATTTACCTTGCCTTTTGCTCACCATGCATATTAACCTTGCCTTTTGCCCAAATCCCCGAATATCGTCTCCGCGTTACCAGTTAGCGCTTCCAAGTGTTCGGAGCAAAGTTCCAACATGATAAGTACTTGCCAAAACAGTGCTTGCCATGCCGGTCAGGGAATTTCACGCGGTGGCGCATTTTGTGCACACTTTTTGTCTCAAACGTGTATCGGCCATATCGCCGTTTTTTCGTACCTCGGATCGAAATGCCGTATATGGACGAAAGATAGGCCTCGTGGCGATAAACATTCGTGCCGAACATTGCTTTCCGCTAGCTCGTATGAAAAAGTGAGTTTTTGGGAAAAGGCAGTTTACCATGCATATTTACCTCGCCTTTTGCTTACCATGCATATTAACCTTGCCTTTTGCCCAAATCCCCTAATATCGTCTCCGCGTTACCAGTTAGCGCTTCCAAGTGTTCGGATCAAAGTTCCAACATGATAAGTACTTGCCAAAACAGTGCTTGCCATGCCGTTAAGGGAATTACACTTGGTGGCGCATTTTGTGCACACTTTTTGTCACATACGTGTAATGGTCATATCGCCCTTTTGCGTACCTCGGATCGAAATGCCATGTATGGACGAAAGTTAGTCCTTGAGACGATGAACATTCGTGCCGAACATTGCTTTCCGCTAGCTCGTACAAAAAAGTGAGTTTTTGAGAAAAAGGCAGTTTACCATGCCTATTTACCTCGCCTTTTGCTCACCATGCATATTAACCTTGCCTTTTGGCCAAATCCCCGAAAATCATCTCCGCGTTACCAGTTAGCGCTTCCAAGTGTTCGGATCAAAGTTCCAACATGAAACGTACTTGCCAAAACGGTGCTTGCCATGCCGTTAAGGGAATTACACTTGGTGGCGCATTTTGTGCACACTTTTTGTCACATACGTGTATCGGTCATATCGCCCTGTTGCGTACCTCGGATTGAAATGCCGTATATGGACGAAACATAGGCCTTGCGGCGATAAACATTCGTGCCGAACATTGCTTTCCGCTAGCTGGTACGGAAAAGTGAGTTTTAGGGCAAGAGGCAGTTTACCATGAATATTTACCTCGCCTTTTGCTTACCATGCATATTAACCTTGCTTTTTGGCCAAATCCCCGAATATCGTCTCCGCGTTACCAGTTAGCGCTTGCAAGTGTCCAAAGCAAAGTTCCATCATGATAAGTACTTGCCAAAACGGTGCTTGCCATGCCGTTAAGGGAATTACACGCGGTGGCGCATTTTGTGCACACTTTTTGTCACATGCGTGTATCGGCCATATTGCCCTTTTGCGTACCTCGGATCGAAATTCCGTATACAGACGAAAGATTGGCCACGTGGAGATAAACATTCGTGTTGAACATTGCTTTCCGCTAGATCGTACGGAAAAGTGAGTTTTAGGGCAAGAGGCAGTTTACCATGCATATTAACCTCGCCATAGGGCCATGTTTACGCCACGATCGGTCAACGACACAAATGACCTACTTTAGTTCTTTCCCATGAAACATTTGTTCCATTGCGTACTAGCACAAAAGCGCAGAATGATGTAAGCAAAGTGACCGTGAATTATCGCATTGGTTCTATAAAGGTCCGGGTCGCTCGGTGCACTCGTTGCGTGGCTAGAATTCGGCGGAAAAAGAACCGTGAGTATGATTTACGCATCGCCGTTAACACATTGGTGGCATTGACCTTCCAGGAGAAAATGGTTCGGTACCGTAGCATACCGGTTGCGGTGTGCTTGGCGAATACGTTAGCCTACTTAAATTCGGAGAAAAATAAACCGTTGGTTAAACTAGGTCCCGGCCATATCTCCCTCTGGCCGCTTCGTTTACTAACACCAATGGAATGGATCGCCCTTGAACGTAGAGTAATGGTTTAACTAGCTAAGCAATAGCGAAACGTTACCAGGTTTTTCTATCACCATTTTGTAAATACTTTATGCGCAATTTATGAACACTTAAAAAAAGTGAAAACCCAGTGCGGCACATTTGGCGTCACGGGGCGTAGTCGCAGGTGCTAACCCATTGTTTTTGTGAAAACAAAATTTATTCGAACAACCCAGCAAAACGCATATAAAAAGACGCTTAAATTTATTTTGAATTGAAATCCGCAAACCGCAGTTCGATCGGATGGGATTTGAGAGAAAGAGAAGCAAAAAACTGGTGTTTGGACACGTGGTTCGGGAAAAAATGGTCGCAAAAAATTTTCGAGTTCACAGTCGATCCAAACACCAATAGACGCGCAAAATTATTTTAAAATTTTTAGTAAAAACCGCAGCCCAATTGCGAAAAAATTGACGAAGATTTTAGCAAAAAACTTAATGACGTCCGGAATGCTCGGTGGTCAAATCGGCCCTGCTGGCAAATCAACCACTCGAATCTAGCCCCGCTGTCAACCGAAGTACTCGAATTTTTCGAGCAAAGTCGAGCAAGCACATAAAGTGTAGGAAAGATGGTTTTAAATGTCGGTGGTGCAAAAGCGACCAACGTTGGTGCGCCCGAACATACCCCAACCACCCCTTACCCCCCACATCTTACCGCCCTGCACCCTTGAACTCACTCCGCGGGATAATTTCCCGTAACCATGAACTCAATCCGCGGTACGTCGGTCGGCTAAACGGCTAAGTTGAAGATCGTGACGAGGTGAGACTATTTGCTTATTATTCATTTTTCCCTCCGATCCCTCTAACCCCCCGCAAATCGTCCTACAAAGTGCACTTCGGCCAACTTAGTTCCCAAATTTTGTGGTCATCAACCAATATCTTCGTGTTCTTTCAAGTTAGCTTATTCAAACTTAAGGGTTTGAGTGAGTTTCGGATTTCTAAAATAATAAATGATCTTTGTTTCGATTTCATCAAATTTTCTTTTGCATTTTTTTTATGTTAATAATCAAATGTCATTTTACCAGTATAAACTTCTCACTTTTTAAAATATTGAAGCCTTATTAAAAATTCAACTAAAATAGGGATGAAACGGGGATTTTTGAATGGTGATTGTTGAATAAAAAAGAAATGGTAAAAAAATGGTCTTTTAAAAATAAAGTTTAACACCCAAAGTGCGCCAGTCCACGTTTTTTTATTTTTAAGGAACTCAACGATCAGGTGATGCGGACGTATCGTCTTTGATCAGCTTTACTCCAACATTTCTAAAATCATTTGAAAAAAAAAACGATTATGAGAATTGCATATGGTATTTTAATCGAATTTGATTATGAAAAAAAAAACAGAAAAAACCTATTCACAAACCTTTTGAGTAACAAAGACTACAAGTCAATTTTCCACTTGGCCTTCAGCTGCACGTATCTTAGATATACCTTTGCTTTCTGCTTTGGCAGCATACTCAAAAATTTTTTAAGGTCGGCGAAGTATTGTTTCTGCATGTCTTTTCTGTTTCTTGCGATGATTTGCTTTGAGGCATTCGAAAGCTTTTTAAATGACTCCCGCAGTCTGCTTGCTTTCCCAGTGTAAATAAATCGTGCAAAAAACTCAAGCGATGTTCTGTGAAATACAATTTGGGAATGATTTGGTTTTGCACTTAACGACATATAAAAGTACACGTTGTTGTGGCATTCTTACCTTGGTGGAAGAGTGGGTTCCTGCAGCCTACCGCTGTTTGGAGTTTTTTTTCCCTTAAACGTCGCGCCAGGCCTATTACGAATGAGTTAGTAAAAAGAAGTAGTTTTTAAAAAATATTCATCAGCATCTGGACCAAACAACTTCTCTTACCGTTCCTTGCCACTCCTTTCGTGAATAAGTGTTTCTTTCAAAAGGCCTATGTATTCATTTCTTGCATCATCAGATAGGCTTTCAATATATTGTGGCGCCTCCTGCAGGAAAAGTTCTTGCGCGTTTTTCTTCACTGTTTCGATGATGCTCTTTAGTCGTCTTGACAGCCCCTCGAAGGTTTTTGTGCACTCCATCGGATCACCAAAATAGAGAAACTGGTTATAAAATTGAAGCAAATTGCTGTTGGAAATAGGCAGAAATAGTTTAGTATTGTGTAACGGACCATTTTCGACGCAAAAACGTTTTTTCAAGAAATACCTTGGTGGTGGCTCAAGAAAATGTGATGAGTTTAGCATCTGTGCCGGACTGGTAACCCTAAAAATATAAAAAAAAAATGTTTGTCAATCTAAGCAATGAAACATTCAAAACATAGTTGCACACCAGCGTGCTTAAGAACTGTTCTATGATTTTACTGACCGCCTTCATCGTATAAAACATTTCCATCTTTAGCGAACCAAATTTGCTTTGCATGCCAAAACACATCGCAATGAAAGCTTCAATTTATTAAAATGAAAAACTTACGTTTCTGCTTGCCTGTCAGATGATGCAGTTGAATGGACATCGCTGCTGATAGCACAGCGCATTGACTGCACGTAGTGTGTCAGCATTTGCTGGTGGCGAGGCTTTTTCTCTGACGGGAGCAAGTCGATGTAGTCAGCCATTTTTGAAACAAACGCTGCTTGCTTTTCACTCAACTCGTTTCGCAGCGCTTGTTTCTGTGCGAAAGTCATTTCTTTGAACTGCTTAATGGCTGCCTTGCGCCACGCAATCACCGAAATAGATTTGTTTTTATGTGAACTCTTGTGCAAAAAATATTCGCTGAGCTGAAGTGGCACGTATTCGGGCTTTTCTACATTTTTGTTTTCCATTTTTTACGTTTCTCGCCTCGTCTGCTGTCGTACTGAAAAAAAAAACATAACAATTATATAACAAAACAAAAATCATCGTTTTTAATATAAACAGCCTTTAATGCACCCATGAACGCTGCTCGATATACGCAGGCAAATTTTTTATTTATTTCCTGCCCCAGATAGATACTTTACTAAGGCCTGGGGGGAAAAAAGGTGGTGTTTGGGTTTGAGGGGGGTGAAGGGAGTGTTCTGGTTAAACCAGGGTGGTCACTTGCCCGGTACCGGAGCTCAAACCAGTTTTCCCCCAACTTCCATGTTGTTTCCCGCACTTGCTCGAATTTATCGAGCCGTCTCGAGCAGTCCCTGTGTTGGTTGGGCGAGCCGACCAGGAAAAACCCAAAGTATTAAAACTTTTTTACTCGCCACAATTCCAATTTTAACTCAATTTTGCCGCGGTTTTCAGTTAAATATCCCAAATGTTTTTGCGCGTCTTTAAATATGCAATTTATTATGGAACATTTAAAAAAAATTATGATTATTTCGTGACCACGTGTCACTTCCCCAGTTTTTTTCTATCTATCGTTGCCGTAAATCCACCGATTGCATTACGGTTTGCAAAAATCGTTCGCAAATATCTTTTCGCGTCTTTTATTTTTTTAAATGGTGCGAGAACCGAAAATTTTTTGCACACCATTTTCGACACGGTTACGATTCCTCTGCTGCCTTCGGTCAAGATTAAAAAATTTGGACCCTTTCTTCTCAAATTTTGATTCTAGATGGGTTCCGGTACTCGGCTCTTGTTCATGCCGAAAACCTACCGATTCCTGTTCGGCTTTTTGCTTAGAAATTCAAAAATGAAATCTTCTCGCTAACCGGTGCACATTTTTATGGAGAAACTAAGATTTAAACCGTGAAAAAATATATGTCGGATTTTTGGCGGTAAAGGGTGTAAAAATTAATAAAATTGGACCGCTTTATACAGCCTTTGTCGCCAATATAGCGAAAGTGTGCTTTCCACTGTTTTCACGCTATTTTCACCGCGAATTCACCGATTTGAGCGCTGTTCACACTTATTACCTCCATGTTTTGTCGAGCGCTTCCGAAAATACCACATTTTGCCTGGATCTGGACACTTTATTAATGAAAATCCATGAAGCTCGAAATTTCACAGCGGGTCAGAAAACGGGCCGATTTTTAATTAAAAGCAGTTTTTATATTTCTCTACCGATTCAAAAGCAGTTTTCACTGAAAATCCACTTTTTTTAGGAAACACTTCCATTTTGCTGTGTAAAATCCAAGTTCTAACCGTTTTCTATTGTTTTTGCCAAAAAACCACTTCCCGTATTAAACAAAAACCAACATTATTTTATCTTCTTACTTACCTTTTCTAAACTCACTTTACTTTTCACTTCACGTGTGTTTTTCACTTAACAATGATGCGTTCGTTCTGATCCGAGGTCGCTTGCAGAAAAGAATCCACCACGTGGTCTTTTCTGACAGATGTCATAATTCAAGATGCTTAAGACTTAAGGTAGGGTTTGCATAAGATATTTGACCTAGAGGTATGTACATGGTCAAGGATCCTAAGGCAGCGTCCACACGGCATCGTAGCGAAGCGATTTTGACACTCCATCGTAGTGTTAATAATGGTCGAGAGGCCTTAGCCACGGTCAAAAAAAATAGGCAGTCGGAAAATTGGACTAAAAGTTTTACACGATTTTCCGGTCGTGTGAGATGGAAAACGACACCAAAAATAAAAGAAAGTTTTAAGTGCAATTTTCGAACAAATCGGTGGAAAATTGACCAAACGGCGAATGAAAAACGTTTTGACAACTTTTCAGTCGGAAAATTCGACAAAGAGTTTTTCACGGCTTTCCGGTCGTGTGAGATGGCAAACGACGCGGTAAAATATAAGAAAATTTTTGGTGCAATTTGCGTACAAATCGGTGGAAAACTTACCAAACGACGAGTGAAAAACTTTTTGACAACCTGTCAGTCGAAAAATTCGATTAAAAGTTTTTCACGATTTTCCGGTCGTGTGAGATATCAAACGATGCGGTAAAATATAAGAAAATTTTTGGTGCGATTTGCGAACAAATCGGTGGAAAACTGACCAAACGGCGAGTGAAAAACTTTTTGACAACTTGTCAGTCGGAAAATGCTAGGAAAAGTTTTTCACGATTTTCCGGTCGTGTGAGATATCAAACAACGCGGTAAAATATAAGAAAATTTTTGGTGCAATTTGCGAACAAATCGGTGGAAAACTGACCAAACGGCGAATGAAAAACTTTTTGACAACCTGTCAGTCGGAAAATTCGATTAAAAGATTTTCACGATTTTCCGGTCGTGTGAGATGGCAAACGATGCGGGAAAATATAAGAAAATTTTTGGTGCGATTTGCGAACAAATCGGTGGAAAACTGACCAAACGGCGAATGAAAAACTTTTTGACAACTTGTCAGTCGGAAAATTCTAGGAAAAGTTTTTCACGTTTTTCCGGTCGTGTGAGATATCAAACGACGCGGTAAAATATAAGAAAATTTTTGGTGCAATTTGCGAACAAATCGGTGGAAAACTGGCCAAACGGCGAGTGAAAAACTTTTTGACAACTTGTCAGTCGGAAAATTCTAGAAAAAGTTTTTCACGATTTTCCGGTCGTGTGAGATGGCAAACGATGCGGTAAAATATAAGAAAATTTTTGTTGCAATTTGCGAACAAATCGGTGGAAAACTGACCAAACGGCGAATGAAAAACTTTTTGACAACCTGTCAGTCGGAAAATTCGATTAAAAGTTTTTCACGATTTTCCGGTCGTGTGAGATGGCAAACGATGCGGTAAAATATAAGAAAATTTTTGGTGCGATTTGCGAACAAATCGGTGGAAAACTGACCAAACCGCGAGTGAAAAACTTTTTGACAACCTGTCAGTCGGAAAATGCTAGGAAAAGTTTTTCACGATTTTCCGGTCGTGTGACATATCAAACAACGCGGTAAAATATAAGAAAATTTTTGGTGCAATTTGCGAACAAATCGGTGGAAAACTGACCAAACGGCGAGTGAAAAACTTTTTGTCAACCTGTAAGTCGGAAAATTCGATTAAAAGTTTTTCACGATTTTCCGGTCGTGTGAGATGGCAAACGATGCGGTAAAATATAAGAAAGTTTTTGGTGCAATTTGCGAACAAATCGGTGGAAAACTGACCATACGGCGAGTGAAAAACTTTTTGACAACTTGTCAGTCGGAAAATTCGATAAATTTTTTTTCACGATTTTCCGGTCGTGTGAGATATCAAACGATGCGGTAAAATATAAGAAAATTTTTGGTGCAATTTGCGAACAAATCGGTGGAAAACTGACCAAAAGGCAAGTGAAAAACTATTTGACAACTTGTAAGTCGGAAAATTCTAGGAAAAGTTTTTCACGATTTTCCGGTCGTGTGAGATATCAAACGACGCGGTAAAATAAAAGAAAATTTTTGGTGCAATTTGCGAACAAATCGGTGGAAAACTGACCAAACGGCGAGTGAAAAACTTTTTGACAACTTGTCAGTCGGAAAAATCGATTAAAAGTTTTTCACGATTTTCCGGTCGTGTAAGATATCAAACGATGCGGTAAAAGATAAGAAAATTTTTGGTGCAATTTGCGAACAAATCGGTGGAAAACTGACCAAACGGCGAGTGAAAAACTTTTTGACAACTTGTCAGTCGGAAAATTCTAGGAAAAGTTTTTTACGATTTTCCGGTCGTGTGAGATATCAGACGACGCGGTAAAATATAAGAAAATTTTTGGTGCAATTTGCAAAAGAATCGGTGGAAAACTGACCAAACGGCGAGTGAAAAACTTTTTGACAACTTGTCAGTCGGAAAATTCTATTAAACGTTTTTCACGATTTTGCGGTAGTGTGAGTTTGCAAAAGACGCGGAAAAATATAACAATATTTTTGGCGCAAACCGCAAGTGGATCGAAGCAAAACTGACGAAACAATGAGTGAAAAACTTTAGTACCAGAAAAATTTAAATTTCCGTCAATGGGGATAAACTAAAATTTCTGTCCCAACAAGCAGTTTTTCGGCCCAAGATTAAGAGAACGTTGGTGGTTACGGTGTTTTGAGCCCAGATGATGCCCAGGTACCCCCCGTGGGTAGTGCAGGCCCCAGCAACGACCACCTCCCTTCCTCCCCAACCCACCCCCTTACCCACGCACCGTTGAGGGGGCAAGGGGGAAAGGCAAGGTTAATATGCATGGTGAGCAAAAGGCGAGGTAAATATGCATGGTAAGCTGCCTTTTGCCCAAAAACTTACTTTTCCGTACGAGCTAGTGGAAAGCAATGTTTGGCTCGAATGTTCATCGTCTTAAGGACTATCTTTCGTCCATACATGGCATTTCGATCCGAGGTACGCAAAAGGGCGATATGGCCGATTCACATATGTGACAAAAAGTGTGCACAAAATGCGCCACCGCGTATGATTCCCGGACCGGCATGGCAAGCACTGTTTTGGCAATTACTTATCATGTTGGCACTTTGCTTTGGACACTTACAAACGCTTACTGCTAACGCGGAGACGATATTCGGGGATTTGGCCAAAAGGCAAGGTTAATATGCATGGTGAGCAAAAGGCGAGGTAAATATGCATGGTAAACTGCCGTATACCCAAAAACTCACTTTTCCGTACGAGCTAGCGGAAAGCAATGTTCGAAACGAATGTTTATCGCCACAAGGCCTATCTTTTGTCCATACATGGCATTTCGATCCGAGGTACGAAAAAGGGCGATATGGCCATTACACGTATGTGACAAAAAGTATGCACAAAATGCGCCACCAAGTGTAATTCCCTTAACGGCATGGCAAGCACCGTTTTGGCAAGTACTTATCATGTTTAAACTTTGCTCCGAACACTTGGAAGCGCTAACTGGTAACGCGGAGACGATATTCGGGGATTTGGCCAAAAGACAAGGTTAATATGCATGGTAAGCAAAAGGCGAGGTAAATATGCATGGTAAACTGCCTTTTGCCCAAAAACTCACTTTTCCGTACGAGCTAGCGGAAAGCAATGTTTGACACGAATGTTAATCGCTACAAGGCCTATCTTTCGCCCATACACTGCATTTCGATCCGAGGTACGCAAAAGGGCGATATGGCCGATACACGTATGTGACAAAAAGTGTGCACAAAATGCGCCACCGCGTGAAATTCCCTGACCGGCATGGCAAGCACCGTTTTGGCAAGTACTTATCATGTTGAAACTTTGCTCCGAACACTTGGAAGCGCTAACTGGTAACGCGGAGACGATATTCGGGGATTTGGCCAAAAAGCAAGGTTAATATGCATGGTAAGCAAAAGGCGAGGTAAATATGCATGGTAAACTGCCTCTTGCCCTAAAACTCACTTTTCCGTACCAGCTAGCGGAAAGCAATGTTCGGCACGAATGTTTATCGCCGCAAGGCCTATGTTTCGTCCATACATGGCATTTCGATCCGAGGTACGCAAAAGGGCGATATGGCCGATACACGTATGTGACAAAAAGTGTGCACTAAATGCGCCACCGCGTGAAATTCCCTGACCGGCATGGCAAGCACCGTTTTGGCAAGTACTTATCATGTTGAAACTTTGCTTTGGACACTTGGAAGCGCTTACTGGTAACGCGGAGACGATATTCGGGGATTTGGCCAAAAGGCAAGGTTAATATGCATGGTAAGCAAAAGGCGAGGTAAATATGCATGGTAAACTGCCTTTTGCCCAAAAACTCACTTTTCCGTACGAGCTAGCGGAAAGCAATGTTCAGCGCGAATGTTTATCTCCACGAGGCCTATCTTTCGTCCATATACGGCATTTCGGTCCGAAGGTGCTTCTAAGCAATATTTACGTAATTCCAACAACATTCAAACACCTCCGAAAGTGCTTCTAAGCAATATTTACGTAATTTCAACAACATTCAAACACCTCCGAAAGTGCTTCTAAGCAATATTTACGTAATTCCAACAACATTCAAACACCTCCGAAAGTGCTTCTAAGCAATATTTACGTAATTCCAACAACATTCAAACACCTTCAAAGGTGCTTCTAAGCAATATTTACGTAATTTCAACAACATTCAAACACCTCCGAAGGTGCTACTAAGCAATATTTACGTAATTTCAACAACATTCAAACACCTCCGAAGGTGCTTCTAAGCAATATTTACGTAATTCCAACAACATTCAAACACCTCCGAAAGTGCTTCTAAACAATATTTACGTAATTCCAACAACATTCAAACACCTTCAAAGGTGCTTCTAAGCAATATTTACGTAATTTCAACAACATTCAAACACCTCCGAAGGTGCTACTAAGCAATATTTACGTAATTCCAACAACATTCAAACACCTCCGAAGGTGCTTCTAAGCAATATTTACGTAATTCCAACAACATTCAAACACCTCCGAAGGTGCTTCTAAGCAATATTTACGTAATTCCAACAACATTCAAACACCTCCGAAGGTGCTTCTAAGCAATATTTACGTAATTTCAACAACATTCAAACACCTCCGAAAGTGCTTCTAAGCAATATTTACGTAATTCCAACAACATTCAAACACCTTCAAAGGTGCTTCTAAGCAATATTTACGTAATTTCAACAACATTCAAACACCTCCGAAGGTGCTTCTAAGCAATATTTACGTAATTCCAACAACATTCAAACACCTCCTAAAGTGCTTCTAAGCAATATTTACGTAATTCCAACAACATTCAAACACCTCCGAAGGTGCTTCTAAGCAATATTTACGTAATTCCAACAACATTCAAACACCTCCGAAGGTGCTTCTAAGCAATATTTACGTAATTCCAACAACACTCAAACACCTCCGAAGGTACTTCTAAGCAATATTTACGTAATTCCAACAACATTCAAACACCTTCAAAGGTGCTTCTAAGCAATATTTACGTAATTCCAACAACATTCAAACACCTCCGAAGGTGCTTCTAAGCAATATTTACGTAATTCCAACAACACTCAAACACCTCCGAAGGTGCTTCTAAGCAATATTTACGTAATTCCAACAACATTCAAACACCTCCGAAGGTGCTTCTAAGCAATATTTACGTAATTCCAACAACATTCAAACACCTCCGAAGGTGCTTCTAAGCAATATTTACGTAATTCCAACAACATTCAAACACCTTCGAAGGTGCTTCTAAGCAATATATACGTAATTCCAACAACATTCAAACACCTACGAAGGTGCTTCTAAGCAATATTTACGTAATTCCAACAACATTCAAACACCTTCGAAGGTGCTGCTAAGCAATATATACGTAATTCCAACAACATTCAAACACCTACGAAGGTGCTTCTAAGCAATATTTACGTAATTCCAACAACATTCAAACACCTCCGAAGGTGCTTCTAAGCAATATTTACGTAATTCCAACAACATTCAAACACCTCCGAAGGTGCTTCTATGCAATATTTACGTAATTTCAACAACATTCAAACACCTCCGAAGGTGCTTCTAAGCAATATTTACGTAATTCCAACAACATTCAAACACCTACGAAGGTGCTTCTAAGCAATATTTACGTAATTCCAACAACATTCAAACACCTTCGAAGGTGCTTCTTAGCAATATATACGTAATTCCAACAACATTCAAACACCTACGAAGGTGCTTCTAAGCAATATTTACGTAATTCCAACAACATTCAAACACCTTCGAAGGTGCTTCTAAGCAATATTTACGTAATTCCAACAACATCAAAACACCTTCAAAGGTGCTTCTAAGCAATATTTACGTAATTCCAACAACATTCAAACACCTCCGAAGGTGCTTCTAAGCAATATATACGTAATTCCAACAACATTCAAACACCTCCGAAGGTGCTTCTAAGCAATATTTACGTAATTCCAACAACATTCAAACACTTCCGAAGGTGCTTCTAAGCAATATTTACGTAATTCCAACAACATTCAAACACCTTCAAAGGTGCTTCTAAGCAATATTTACGTAATTCCAACAACATTCAAACACCTCCGAAGGTGCTTCTAAGCAATATTTACGTAATTCCAACAACATTCAAACACCTCCGAAGGTGCTTCTAAGCAATATTTACGTAATTCCAACAACATTCAAACACCTCCGAAGGTGCTTCTAAGCAATATTTACGTAATTCCAACAACATTCAAACACCTCCGAAGGTGCTTCTAAGCAATATTTACGTAATTCCAACAACATTCAAACACCTCCGAAGGTGCTTCTAAGCAATATTTACGTAATTCCAACAACATTCAAACACCTCCGAAGGTGCTTCTAAGCAATATTTACGTAATTCCAACAACATTCAAACACCTCCGAAGGTGCTTCTAAGCAATATTTACGTAATTCCAACAACATTCAAACACCTCCGAAGGTGCTTCTAAGCAATATTTACGTAATTCCAACAACATTCAAACACCTCCGAAGGTGCTTCTAAGCAATATTTACGTAATTCCAACAACATTCAAACACTTCCGAAGGTGCTTCTAAGCAATATTTACGTAATTCAAACAACATTCAAACACCTCCGAAGGTGCTTCTAAGCAATATTTACGTAATTCCAACAACATCCAAACACCTTCAAAGGTGCTTCAAAGCAATATTTACGTAATTCCAATAACATCCAAACACCTTTAAAGGTGCTTCGAAGCAATATTTTCGTAATTCCAACAACATCAAATCAACTTTAAAGCTGCTTCGAAGCAATATTTACGTAATTCCAACAACATCCAAACACCTTTAAAGGTGCTTCGAAGCAATATTTACGTAATTCCAACAACATCCAAACACCTTTAAAGGTGCTTCGAAGCAATATTTACGTAATTCCAACAACATCCAAACACCTTTAAAGGTGCTTCGAAGCAATATTTTCGTAATTCCAACAAAATCCAAACACCTTTAAAGGTGCTTCGAAGCAATATTTACGTAATTCCAACAACATCAAATCACCTTTAAAGCTGCTTCGAAGCAATATTTACGTAATTCCAACAACATCCAAACACCTTTAAAGGTGCTTCGAAGCAATATTTACGTAATTCCAACAACATCCAAACACCTTTAAAGGTGCTTCGAAGCAATATTTACGTAATTCCAACAACATCCAAACACCTTTAAAGGTGCTTCGAAGCAATATTTACGTAATTCCAACAACATCCAAACACCTTCAAAGGTGCTTCGAAGCAATATTTACGTAATTCCAACAACATCCAAACACCTTTAAAGGTGCTTCGAAGCAATATTTACGTAATTCCAACAACATCCAAACACCTTTAAAGGTGCTTCGAAGCAATATTTACGTAATTCCAACAACATCCAAACACCTTTAAAGGTGCTTCGAAGCAATATTTACGTAATTCCAACAACATCCAAACACCTTTAAAGCTGCTTCGAAGCAATATTTACGTAATTCCAACAACATCCAAACACCTTCAAAGGTGCTTCGAAGCAATATTTACGTAATTCCAACAACATCCAAACACCTTCAAAGGTGCTTCAAAGCAATATTTACGTAATTCCAATAACATCCAAACACCTTTAAAGCTGCTTCGAAGCAATATTTACGTAATTCCAACAACATCCAAACACCTTCAAAGGTGCTTCGAAGCAATATTTACGTAATTCCAACAACATGAAAACACCTTTAAAGGTGCCTCGAAGCAATATTCACGTAATTCCAACAACATCCAAACACCTTTAAAGGTGCTTCGAAGCAATATTTACGTAATTCCAACAACATCCAAACACCTTTAAAGGTGCTTCGAAGCAATATTTACGTAAATCCAACAACATCCAAACAACTTTAAAGGTGCTTCGAAGCAATATTTACGTAATTCCAACAACATCCAAACACCTTTAAAGGTGCTTCGAAGCAATATTTACGTAATTCCAACAACATCCAAACACCTTTAAAGCTGCTTCGAAGCAATATTTACGTAATTCCAACAACATCCAAACACCTTTAAAGGTGCTTCGAAGCAATATTTACGTAATTCCAACAACATCCAAACACCTTTAAAGGTGCTTCGAAGCAATATTTACGTAATTCCAACAACATCCAAACACCTTTAAAGCTGCTTCGAAGCAATATTTACGTAATTCCAACAACATCCAAACACCTTTAAAGGTGCTTCGAAGCAATATTTACGTAATTCCAACAACATCCAAACACCTTTAAAGGTGCTTCGAAGCAAAATTTACGTAATTCCAACAACATCCAAACACCTTTAAAGGTGCTTCGAAGCAATATTTACGTAAATCCAACAACATCCAAACAACTTTAAAGGTGCTTCGAAGCAATATTTACGTAATTCCAACAACATCCAAACACCTTTAAAGGTGCTTCGAAGCAATATTTACATAATTCCAATAACATCCAAACACCTTTAAAAGTGCTTCGAAGCAATATTTACGTAATTCCAACAACATCCAAACACCGTTAAAGGTGCTTCGAAGCAATATTTACGTAATTCCAACAACATCCAAACACCTTTAAAGGTGCTTCGAAGCAATATTTACGTAATTCCAACAACATCCAAACACCTTTAAAGGTGCTTCGAAGCAATATTTACGTAATTCCAACAACATCCAAACACCTTTAATGGTGCTTCGAAGCAATATTTACGTAATTCCAACAACATCCAAACACCTTTAAAGGTGCTTCGAAGCAATATTTACGTAATTCCAACAACATCCAAACACCTTAAAAGGTGCTTCGAAGCAATATTTACGTAATTCCAACAACATCCAAACACCTTTAAAGGTGCTTCGAAGCAATATTTACGTAATTCCAACAACATCCAAACACCTTTAAAGGTGCTTCGAAGCAATATTTACGTAATTCCAACAACATCCAAACACCTTTAAAGGTGCTTCGAAGCATTATTTACGTAATTCCAACAACATCCAAACACCTTTAAAGGTGCTTCGAAGCAATATTTACGTAATTCCAACAACATCCAAACACCTTTAAAGGTGCTTCGAAGCAATATTTACGTAATTCCAACAACATCCAAACACCTTTAAAGGTGCTTCGAAGCAATATTTACGTAATTCCAACAACATCCAAACACCTTTAAAGGTGCTTCGAAGCAATATTTACGTAATTCCAACAACATCCAAACACCTTTAAAGGTGCTTCGAAGCAATATTTACGTAATTCCAACAACATCCAAACACCTTTAAAGGTGCTTCGAAGCAATATTTACGTAATTCCAACAACATCCAAACACCTTTAAAGGTGCTTCGAAGCAATATTTACGTAATTCCAACAACATCCAAACACCTTTAAAGGTGCTTCGAAGCAATATTTACGTAATTCCAACAACATCCAAACACCTTTAAAGGTGCTTCGAAGCAATATTTACGTAATTCCAACAACATCCAAACACCTTTAAAGGTGCTTCGAAGCAATATTTACGTAATTCCAACAACATCCAAACACCTTTAAAGGTGCTTCGAAGCAATATTTACGTAATTCCAACAACATCCAAACACCTTTAAAGGTGCTTCGAAGCAATATTTACGTAATTCCAACAACATCCAAACACCTTTAAAGGTGCTTCGAAGCAATATTTACGTAATTCCAACAACATCCAAACACCTTTAAAGGTGCTTCGAAGCAATATTTACGTAATTCCAACAACATCCAAACACCTTTAAAGGTGCTTCGAAGCAATATTTACGTAATTCCAACAACATCCAAACACCTTTAAAGGTGCTTCGAAGCAATATTTACGTAATTCCAACAACATCCAAACACCTTTAAAGGTGCTTCGAAGCAATATTTACGTAATTCCAACAACATCCAAACACCTTTAAAGGTGCTTCGAAGCAATATTTACGTAATTCCAACAACATCCAAACACCTTTAAAGGTGCTTCGAAGCAATATTTACGTAATTCCAACAACATCCAAACACCTTAAAAGGTGCTTCGAAGCAATATTTACGTAATTCCAACAACATCCAAACACCTTTAAAGGTGCTTCGAAGCAATATTTACGTAATTCCAACAACATCCAAACACCTTTAAAGGTGCTTCGAAGCAATATTTACGTAATTCCAACAACATCCAAACACCTTAAAAGGTGCTTCGAAGCAATATTTACGTAATTCCAACAACATCCAAACACCTTTAAAGGTGCTTCGAAGCAATATTTACGTAATTCCAACAACATCCAAACACCTTTAAAGGTGCTTCGAAGCAATATTTACGTAATTCCAACAACATCCAAACACCTTTAAAGGTGCTTCGAAGCAATATTTACGTAATTCCAACAACATCCAAACACCTTTAAAGGTGCTTCGAAGCATTATTTACGTAATTCCAACAACATCCAAACACCTTTAAAGGTGCTTCGAAGCAATATTTACGTAATTCCAACAACATCCAAACACCTTTAAAGGTGCTTCGAAGCAATATTTACGTAATTCCAACAACATCCAAACACCTTTAAAGGTGCTTCGAAGCAATATTTACGTAATTCCAACAACATCCAAACACCTTTAAAGGTGCTTCGAAGCAATATTTACGTAATTCCAACAACATCCAAACACCTTTAAAGGTGCTTCGAAGCAATATTTACGTAATTCCAACAACATCCAAACACCTTTAAAGGTGCTTCGAAGCAATATTTACGTAATTCCAAGAACACCCATTCACCTTCAAAGGTTCTCGAAGCAATATTTACGTAATTCCAACAACATCCAAACACCTTTAAAGGTGCTTCGAAGCAATATTTACGTAATTCCAACAACATCCAAACACCTTTAAAGGTGCTTCGAAGCAATATTTACGTAATTCCAACAACATCCAAACACCTTTAAAGGTGCTTCGAAGCAATATTTACGTAATTCCAACAACATCCAAACACCTTTAAAGGTGCTTCGAAGCAATATTTACGTAATTCCAACAACATCCAAACACCTTTAAAGGTGCTTCGAAGCAATATTTACGTAATTCCAACAACATCCAAACACCTTTAAAGGTGCTTCGAAGCAATATTTACGTAATTCCAACAACATCCAAACACCTTTAAAGGTGCTTCGAAGCAATATTTACGTAATTCCAACAACATCCAAACACCTTTAAAGGTGCTTCGAAGCAATATTTACGTAATTCCAACAACATCCAAACACCTTTAAAGGTGCTTCGAAGTAATATTTACGTAATTCCAACAACATCCAAACACCTTTAAAGGTGCTTCGAAGCAATATTTACGTAATTCCAACAACATCCAAACACCTTTAAAGGTGCTTCGAAGCAATATTTACGTAATTCCAACAACATCCAAACACCTTTAAAGGTGCTTCGAAGCAATATTTACGTAATTCCAACAACATCCAAACACCTTAAAAGGTGCTTCGAAGCAATATTTACGTAATTCCAACAACATCCAAACACCTTTAAAGGTGCTTCGAAGCAATATTTACGTAATTCCAATAACATCCAAACACCTTTAAAGGTGCTTCGAAGCAACATTTTCGTAATTCCAACAACATCCAAACACCTTCAAAGGTGCTTCGAAGCAATATTTACGTAATTCCAACAACATCCAAACACCTTTAAAGGTGCTTCGAAGCAATATTTACGTAATTCCAACAACATCCAAACACCTTTAAAGGTGCTTCGAAGCAATATTTACGTAATTCCAACAACATCCAAACACCTTTAAAGGTGCTTCGAAGCAATATTTACGTAATTCCAACAACATCCAAACACCTTTAAAGGTGCTTCGAAGCAATATTTACGTAATTCCAACAACATCCAAACACCTTTAAAGGTGCTTCGAAGCAATATTTACGTAATTCCAACAACATCCAAACACCTTTAAAGGTGCTTCGAAGCAATATTTACGTAATTCCAACAACATCCAAACACCTTTAAAGGTGCTTCGAAGCAATATTTACGTAATTCCAACAACATCCAAACACCTTCAAAGGTTCTTCGAAGCAATATTTACGTAATTCCAACAACATCCAAACACCTTTAAAGCTGCTTCGAAGCAATATTTCCGTAATTCCAACAACATCCAAACACCCTTTAAGGTGCTTCGGAGCAATATTTACGTAAATCCAACAACATCCAAACACCTTTAAAGGTGCTTCGAAGCAATATTTACGTAATTCCAACAACATCCAAACACCTTTAATGGTGCTTCAAAGCAATATTTACGAAATTCCAACAACATCCAAACACCTTTAAAGGTGCTTCGAAGCAATTTTTACGTAAATCCAACAACATCCAAACAACTTTAAAGGTGCTTCGAAGCAATATTTACGTAATTCCAACAACATCCAAACACCTTCAAAGGTTCTCGAAGCAATATTTACGTAATTCCAACAACATCCATACACCTTCAAAGGTGCTTCGAAGCAATATTTACGTAATTCCAACAACATCCATACACCTTCAAAGGTGCTTCGAAGCAATATTTACGTAATTCCAACAACATGCAAACACCTTCAAAGGTGCTTCGAAGCAATATTTACGTAATTCCAACAACACGCATACACCTTCAAAGGTGCTTCGAAGCAATATTTACGTAATTCCAACAACATGCAAACACCTTCAAAGGTGCTTCGAAGCAATATTTACGTAATTCCAACACCATCCATTCACCTTCAAAGGTGCTTCGAAGCAATATTTACGTAATTCCAACAACATCCATACACCTTCAAAGGTGCTTCAAAGCAATATTTACGTAATTCCAACAACATGCAAACACCTCCAAAGGTGCTTCGAAGCAATATTTACGTAATTCCAACAACATCCATACACCTTCAAAGGTGCTTCGAAGCAATATTTACGTAATTCCAACAACATGCAAACACCTTCAAAGGTGCTTCGAAGCAATATTTACGTAATTCCAACAACACGCATACACCTTCAAAGGTGCTTCGAAGCAATATTTACGTAATTCCAACAACATGCAAACACCTTCAAAGGTGCTTCGAAGCAAAATTTACGAGATTCCAACAACATTCAAACACCTTTAAAGGTGCTTCGAAGCAATATTTACGTAATTCCAACAACATGCAAACACCTCCAAAGGTGCTTCAAAGCAATATTTACGTAATTCCAACAACATCCAAACACCTTTAAAGGTGCTTCGAAGCAATATTTACGTAATTCCAACAACATGCAAACACCTCCAAAGGTGCTTCGAAGCAATATTTACGTAATTCCAACAACATCCATACACCTTCAAAGGTGCTTCGAAGCAATATTTACGTAATTCCAACAACATGCAAACACCTTCAAAGGTGCTTCGAAGCAATATTTACGTATTTCCAACAACACGCATACACCTTCAAAGGTGCTTCGAAGCAATATTTACGTAATTCCAACAACATCCATACACCTTCAAAGGTGCTTCGAAGCAAAATTTACGAGATTCCAACAACATTCAAACACCTTTAAAGGTGCTTCGAAGTAATATTTACGTAATTCCAACAACATGCAAACACCTCCAAAGGTGCTTCGAAGCAATATTTACGTAATTCCAACAACATCCATACACCTTCAAAGGTGCTTCGAAGCAATATTTACGTAATTCCAACAACATCCATACACCTTCAAAGGTGCTTCGAAGCAATATTTACGTAATTCCAACAACATGCAAACACCTTCAAAGGTGCTTCGAAGCAATATTTACGTAATTCCAACAACATCCATACACCTTCAAAGGTGCTTCGAAGCAATATTTACGTAATTCCAACAACATGCAAACACCTTCAAAGGTGCTTCGAAGCAATATTTACGTAATTCCAACAACATGCAAACACCTTCAAAGGTGCTTCGAAGCAATATTTACGTAATTCCAACAACATCCATACACCTTCAAAGGTGCTTCGAAGCAATATTTACGTAATTCCAACAACATCCATACACCTTCAAAGGTGCTTCGAAGCAATATTTACGTAATTCCAACAACATGCAAACACCTTCAAAGGTGCTTCGAAGCAATATTTACGTAATTCCAACAACATCCATACACCTTCAAAGGTGCTTCGAAGCAATATTTACGTAATTCCAACAACATGCAAACACCTTCAAAGGTGCTGCGAAGCAATATTTACGTAATTCCAACAACATCCATACACCTTCAAAGGTGCTTCGAAGCAAAATTTACGAGATTCCAACAACATTCAAACACCTTTAAAGGTGCTTCGAAGCAATATTTACGTAATTCCAACAACATGCAAACACCTCCAAAGGTGCTTCGAAGCAATATTTACGTAATTCCAACAACATCCATACACCTTCAAAGGTGCTTCGAAGCAATATTTACGTAATTCCAACAACATCCATACACCTTCAAAGGTGCTTCGAAGCAATATTTACGTAATTCCAACAACATGCAAACACCTTCAAAGGTGCTTCGAAGCAATATTTACGTAATTCCAACAACATGCAAACACCTTCAAAGGTGCTTCGAAGCAATATTAACGTAATTCCAACAACACGCATACACCTTCAAAGGTGCTTCGAAGCAATATTTACGTAATTCCAACAACATGCAAACACCTTCAAAGGTGCTTCGAAGCAATATTTACGTAATTCCAACACCATCCATTCACCTTCAAAGGTGCTTCGAAGCAATATTTACGTAATTCCAACAACATCCATACACCTTCAAAGGTGCTTCGAAGCAATATTTACGTAATTCCAACAACATCCATACACCTTCAAAGGTTCTCGAAGCAATATTTACGTAATTCCAACAACATCCATACACCTTCAAAGGTGCTTCGAAGCAATATTTACGTAATTCCAACAACATCCATACACCTTCAAAGGTGCTTCGAAGCAATATTTACGTAATTCCAACAACATCCATACACCTTCAAAGGTTCTCGAAGCAATATTTACGTAATTCCAACAACATCCATACACCTTCAAAGGTGCTTCGAAGCAATATTTACGTAATTCCAACAACATCCATACACCTTCAAAGGTGCTTCGAAGCAATATTTACGTAATTCCAACAACATCCATACACCTTCAAAGGTGCTTCGGAGCAATATTTACGTAATTCCAACAACATGCAAACACCTTCAAAGGTGCTTCGAAGCAATTTTTACGTAATTCCAACAACACGCATACACCTTCAAAGGTGCTTCGAAGCAATATTTACTTAATTCCAACAACATGCAAACACCTTCAAAGGTGCTTCGAAGCAATATTTACGTAATTCCAACAACATCCATACACCTTCAAAGGTGCTTCGAAGCAAAATTTACGAGATTCCAACAACATTCAAACACCTTTAAAGGTGCTTCGAAGCAATATTTACGTAATTCCAACAACATGCAAACACCTTCAAAGGTGCTTCGAAGCAATATTTACGTAATTCCAACAACATCCATACACCTTCAAAGGTGCTTCGAAGCAATATTTACGTAATTCCAACAACATCCATACACCTTCAAAGGTGCTTCGAAGCAATATTTACGTAATTCCAACAACATCCATACACCTTCAAAGGTGCTTCGAAGCAATATTTACGTAATTCCAACAACATGCAAACACCTTCAAAGGTGCTTCGAAGCAATATTTACGTAATTCCAACAACATGCAAACACCTTCAAAGGTGCTTCGAAGCAATATTTACGTAATTCCAACAACATCCATACACCTTCAAAGGTGCTTCGAAGCAATATTTACGTAATTCCAACAACATGCAAACACCTTCAAAGGTGCTTCGAAGCAATATTTACGTAATTCCAACAACACGCATACACCTTCAAAGGTGCTTCGAAGCAATATTTACGTAATTCCAACAACATGCAAACACCTTCAAAGGTGCTTCGAAGCAATATTTACGTAATTCCAACAACATCCATACACCTTCAAAGGTTCTCGAAGCAATATTTACGTAATTCCAACAACATGCAAACACCTTCAAAGGTGCTTCGAAGCAATATTTACGTAATTCCAACAACATCCATACACCTTCAAAGGTGCTTCGAAGCAATATTTACGTAATTCCAACAACATCCATACACCTTCAAAGGTTCTCGAAGCAATATTTACGTAATTCCAACAACATCCATACACCTTCAAAGGTGCTTCGAAGCAATATTTACGTAATTCCAACAACATCCATACACCTTCAAAGGTGCTTCGAAGCAATATTTACGTAATTCCAACAACATGCAAACACCTTCAAAGGTGCTTCGAAGCAATATTTACGTAATTCCAACAACATGCAAACACCTTCAAAGGTGCTTCGAAGCAATATTAACGTAATTCCAACAACACGCATACACCTTCAAAGGTGCTTCGAAGCAATATTTACGTAATTCCAACAACATGCAAACACCTTCAAAGGTGCTTCGAAGCAATATTTACGTAATTCCAACACCATCCATTCACCTTCAAAGGTGCTTCGAAGCAATATTTACGTAATTCCAACAACATCCATACACCTTCAAAGGTGCTTCGAAGCAATATTTACGTAATTCCAACAACATCCATACACCTTCAAAGGTTCTCGAAGCAATATTTACGTAATTCCAACAACATCCATACACCTTCAAAGGTGCTTCGAAGCAATATTTACGTAATTCCAACAACATCCATACACCTTCAAAGGTGCTTCGAAGCAATATTTACGTAATTCCAACAACATCCATACACCTTCAAAGGTTCTCGAAGCAATATTTACGTAATTCCAACAACATCCATACACCTTCAAAGGTGCTTCGAAGCAATATTTACGTAATTCCAACAACATCCATACACCTTCAAAGGTGCTTCGAAGCAATATTTACGTAATTCCAACAACATCCATACACCTTCAAAGGTGCTTCAAAGCAATATTTACGTAATTCCAACAACATGCAAACACCTCCAAAGGTGCTTCGAAGCAATATTTACGTAATTCCAACAACATCCATACACCTTCAAAGGTGCTTCGAAGCAATATTTACGTAATTCCAACAACATGCAAAC